>NC_056743.1:1193434013-1193576593 GCF_019279795.1 Protopterus annectens | reverse complement strand
TAGATTTTTTAGCATAGTTTTAATAATTGTAACAGTCTATTTATTCCATGTATGTGTCCAAATGTTTTGCACTATGCACTTTGAAAAAGCCGTCATGCTAAGCAGAACGGAACCACCAATGTCGGATGTGCACGGCATAGAATATGTATAAATATGGCTCGTGAATTTGTTGTTTACTATCTATTCATATTTTTAGAAAGATGTACACATACAGATATTGTGAAAAGTGTCATGTTGACGCACAACATATTTTCCCATATTTGTCATAAGAGCGATACAATCTATGAATATTTGAAGCTGATCTAAATTTTACTTGTCAGAAGTATTAACTGCAAAAAATTGAACGGGATTTTTTCCCGCTAATGGGTTTAATGCCGGCCGATGACTTCTATTGACTTGAAGCTTAAATTAGATTGTTTTACTCTTAGTTTAGGGGCTAGAAATATTGCTTTTTAGAGTGAACTGCTAGGAATAGGAAGTTGTAACATGATGTGAGATATATGACAACAAGTTAATTTGGAAAAGAATGAAATGCATTTTTATGAACTTGATGAACTGTGTAACTATCTGCTACTACTTCACCAATTAATTAGATTTTGGGTGTGATTTATTAAATTGATTAATTGAAGTAATGATGTGAAGCTTGACTAATATAAAAAGAACCAGGGTGGACAGTTAATTTATATCTGAAGAAGCGTGCCAGAAGCACGCGAAAGCGCTCATTTATTTGTATACTTTTCGTTTTGGAATTAAAAGGATTTGCTGAACAAGAAGTGCTCTCGTGGTGTATCCTATTGGTTATTTTCTGACATTTAGTGTTTCTTTCCACTTTTTTGTCATCTCCTGCTTGTGTTATGGACCTTAGCTCTAAAGTATCCATTCAAGTAGAATAATCCTAAATCACCTTGTTCTTTGGAGAGAAACATCTTGGCCCTTTTAAAGCTTCTATTTTATTCCTTCCCATGTAAATGTCATAGGTTTTTTTGGTATGGTCCACAATTTTTTCTTTGGTTGATAAAAATGCCTAATTTGTATATAATACTAAAGGGGCTAAAAACAATTTACTGCTTGCTCCATACGAATTGTGTTCACAGTTGAGCTTCCAATGTCTCAGTTTTTATATTGTTTTATCTCTTCCCATATATTATTCACTACCATAGTAGAAACCAGTCTAATCACCCTCCTCTGCCAGTAACTTATACCACAAATCTACCTTTATTGGCTTCCCACCATCACTATTGCACCCCTCTCACAATTGGTCCATGCCTACCATCCCTGCCAGTAACTTCTTATTACCACAAATTTATCTTTATTGGCTTACCGCCATCACTATTGCCCCCCCTCTTACAATTGGCCCTTGCCACCATGCCATTTGCATTACATGATATAGCTGATAAGGCAATTATTCTGATAAGCTATTGCTTTCACATATTCTACATGGCAGCTTTTTAATTTTCCAATTAGTATCTTACACACAGTAATGTTTGGCATGCTGCTGCTATGCTGTTTGTGTCTAATTACCTCAGTTTGAATCCATGTCACATTTTTCCTGAATTTTTTGCTTCCATAATAAATGATCAACAAAGTATGTACATTTTCATTTTGACACTACAACCCCTTTTAATACACAAACACAAAACTGTATATGCTTTCCATAAAGGGAAGATACGAATTCATATAGAGGCAGTTGCCCCAAGTAAACAGCTACAACCACAGGTTTTGCCTTTTCTAAAGTTAAGTTTAATCATATTGGAAGAGCAAGTTAGAGTCCACGTTCCCGTCTTATACAATACCATCCATTCTTGCCCCGTTTCTGTTTCCCCTCCCAGGTGTGAAAAACAACTTGCATGCTCTCAGTTTGCTGATTTTTAGCCTTAGGGAAAAGTTCAATGACCACTGTTAAATGAATTGACTAGATTGTGCACTGTTGTGTTTTACACTGAAGTATTTAAATGCTGCTAGGAATGCATCTACTTGCAGAAGAATTCCCTTTAATGGGTTTTTGGCGAATTTCTGGGAAGGGGTTGACTCGAAGTATTGAAGAGGCAGCAGCTTGGTCCTCTTTACATACTTTTACAAAGTTCTACAAACTGGATTCCTTTACCAGGTCCAGAACAGACTGTGCTAGGATAATTTTTCTAAGGGCTAATGAATTTTTTATTTTATTTCCTTTTCCCAAATGATTTCTAAGCTGTGGTCTTCTGTCCAGATTGTGATCTAATGAACATAGTACAATTGAGCAAGTAAACTTAACCATAGCAGTAGATCTCTCTGTTATAGTGGTTTACTCCTTTGTGTTTTTTTTTTATCACCATGGTATCGCACAGGAATATGTTCCAGACCCAGTTTGTGCCAACATTTCTCTCCTTGCACAGTCCCCCATCATGTTAGGAAAAAAAAATCCTCAAAAGAGAATCTCTCTAACCTTTCAAAAATCATTTTAGAAAAAAAAAAATCCTCAAAAGAGAATCTGTCTAACCTTTCAAAAAAAAAAAAAACATCCAGGAACTCCCACCAGAATAGATCAGGATGATTCAGATTTTGTTGAAGCCCAGAATGGCAAGCTAACTTAAATCCACCAGAACAGATTGGGATAAGATGATATTCCAGATTTATTGATGTTCAGAATAACAAAGGACCTCCGTCCCAAACAGGACTTTAACAGCATAAACATCTTCATCCCCCAAAAAACTTGCTATATGTTTATGGCGCAGTCATTCATTCAGTCCTTGTTTTGTCCGGAGGACAGTGGATATGTTTGGATGTCTATGTTTTGTTTTATGTATTTATTTATTTTGACCAGGTAAACCTACTGGACATGTCCCTTTTGAGAGGTGACCCAGGGAACTGTATCAAGAGTTGTACAGTAATTAAATGGAGGTGGAGGTGGGAATCAAATGCTGTACCCTTGAATACAGAAAGTAGCTCATTAAGAGCTTAGAGTGTAATACTCTGCAATAAGTGCCATTGCCGGTGACTCAAGGATTTTTTTGCATTTCCATGTTTGAGCCAGCTACTGTCAGTTCTTGATGCTTCCATTTGATCTCACCTGGCCTGACCTGGGAAAATGGTGCTGGATGACTTCTTTCATTCCTAATGTCTGAGAGCAGGGTGTCTGCTGGGCCTGGAGAAAGGGAATAAATCTTTGTATTCGGGCCAGCCAAAGGCTTCCACAGCAGGAAATTCCAAACAGCTTTTACTGTAACAGTAAAGACGCTCAAACATCTACTTCTTTGGGAAGTAGGCCCAACTGTTCTGTCGTAGATGATTGGCTCTTAGCTGCCCTGTCTCCAAAAGTTTGGGCCTCCAGGATGTGTCTTATCATAACCTTCCTTTCTCTGGACATTACAGTGAGTTTGCAAAGGCTCAGCTGTTTACATTCATCAATTCCAGTTTAGAATGGTGTTAATTACCATGCATGTCTGTCTCTGGATCACGTAATTTAATTTGACGCAAGTTTGTAAGATGTTTGCTTCATAAAGGTTTCAGCTTAGCTTCGTGTAAAGGTCTTAGGACTGAGAGCTGCAGCCAATTCTAGTGGTGCCTCTTGCTATACTTTACATGATGTTGCTTCAGTAGACAGGGTTTATTTTTCTCTGAGTTTGGACTCTGTGTACCATCAACTCCAGAATATCCAGGCTTTACAAACAGCACTTCCTTTTTTTATTTTTTTTGCTCCCATGCCCCCTTTCATCCAGATGAGTCACTTGATGTTCTTTGTAGTCAGTGTTGCACTACATCTTGGGTCTTCCTGCCATACAGAAGCCCCGGCCAGATTTCCAGAGTCTTTGCGTCATCGCTAGCTGACTGACATTTGAAGACCAGTGTTTGGACATTAGGGTATTAGGAGGACATCTGCCACCATCTTCAGTTCTTTTTAGCAATGCTGTCCAGTGCTCTTCATGTGTGTTCAGAACACACACACTGACCGTCGGGCAGCTCATTTTCCCATAGAATTTCTTCTTCCAACAAATAAGAATCCCGTTGGGGAAATTTCTCTATTAAATTAATGTTCAGAAATTCAGAAAAGTCAACAATTGCTTGAAGTGTGGAAAACCACAAAAGCAAACCAAGAACTTAAAAAAGAAAGGACGGCATGGAGGCTGGAAACCACTGAAATCCACTTTATTAAGCCATTTTGTCCCCATTACACGAGACTTCAGAATAAATAAATGTACTGACAACCACTTTATATATACTCATCGCACACCCTGATTGGATATCTAATTAATGCTTATAACCAAAATGTTATAATTCAAGCAACAACTTTTAAAAACACTCTTAAACAATTACATCTAAACCTAAACATTCAAACCTCCAATTTGACATAAAATGTATATGATTGTATTTTAACACATGTATAAAAAGTAAAAAACAAAAACCTGTATTTTTTACCATTCTGAACAAGCTTTCAACTTTAAAATACTTTTAATGGAACATTGATCATTTAGTCCTGTGGGTGCCACAGCATTTAATCTAAAATGCCATTGTAGCTGTTTTAATTCTAAAAACTCATTCAGAGAGCCTCCCCCTCTCACCAAGAACAACATGATAAATTACCACAAGCTTGAATGAATGCTGATCGTATAATACCAAATGTCTAACTAAAGCATTGTCCCTATCTTTCTTTTTATTACTGTAATTGTGCTGATAAATTCTGGTATAGAGATGTCTTATAGTTTTTCCTATGTAGAATGCTGGACATTGCTGACATATTGCTAAATACACCACCCCTTTTGGTGTTATATTAGTACTTTTTCTTCATTTTAATAACCCCATAGTTGTAAAGCATCACATATTCTGTCTCTTAAGATATATTGACATTGTGTACTGGACCCGCACTTAAGCATCCTACCTGCATACTCAGTGACTCTATCCCTTTCCACCATATTTTTTATACAGGTGTCCTTTTGGTATACAATCTTCTGTACTTGCCCAACCACTTTAATGTAGTCGCGATCGATCATAAAAACACACCAGTTTTTCTCTACAACAGCCTTAATATCATAAAAATCTTTATTGAATGTCAAAACTAGGGTCCTATTAAAGTTATCATTCATGCCATAAATCTCTGTGTTCTGAACAGAGGGTCTAATATTCCCTGTAATACCTAAAAGGGGAGTAAAATAGCCAGTTTGTCTCTTATGTACAACTTCCTGAAAAATGTCAAGAAAAAGATTTGGGTAGCCCCTTGGTTTTTAAAATCCTACATTATACCTGGAATTCTGTTTCATCAGAAACCATTCTAGCCAAACAAACACGCTGCTATTTTACCAGTGACTTTTTCTGATGGGAAGGATTACAACTGGTGTAGTGTAATATGGTGTTAGAATAAGTTGGTTTTATGTAAATATTTGAAATAAAAATGCCTTTAACTCTATCCTTAGATAAACTTATGTCTAGGTAGTTAATGCCATCCTCAGAAACATTCATAGTAAACTCTAAAAAGGTGGTGGTAGTGTGGAGGTGTCTAAAAAAATTCCTCCAATCTGTCCCTAGTATTGGTCCAGAAAATAACTATGTCCAAAAAGCGTGCATAAAATTACCATAATTTTGCAAATTCACTGTTAAAGAATACATAGTTATCTTCCCCAATGTGTTAGCACTATGTTTGCAAAAGTGGGGACACATGCTGCCCCCATGGCAACTCCTTTCTTTTGCCTAAACAGTTTTTTGAAAACAATGAAATTGTTTTCCAGTACCACTTCCATAAGAGTCGTAAGAGTAGATATCCTGCTATGGTCCAAATTAGTAAAAGCACTTAGATATTCAAAAAAAATTTGATACCAATATCGTGATGTATTACCGAGAAATTGTCAATCAAATCCTTAGTTACAAAAATAAGATTGTCATAATAAAGGTCCTGTGTAACTATACCTAAAAAGTCCCATGAATCTTTGAAATGGGATGGATGTTTAGTAATCAAATTATTGGTATGTTGTTCAATATATTGAGCTATAAAAAAAGTTTTCGAAGCCCTAGCATCCACAGTAGGTCTAAACAGTGGATCGACCAAATCTTTATGTATTTTAGGAATCCCGAAAATAGCAGGCGTTTTGGGATTCTTAACCTTTAAAAAGTCTAAATCTGAAAGAATAATCTGGTCGTTGAGTAATAAGTCTTCCAGTACCAAATCTATTTTATGAAAAGCAATATTCAATGTGAGAGTGTTCAATCTCGCCGTTTGTTCTTACACCTGGGTTAGGAGCCGATCCTCGGCTCCGTGTCGGCCGCTTGGCAAGCTCTGCAAGCTCGAGGCTCTCGAGACCAACTCTTAACTCCCACAATCCCTCTGCCTTTACCTCAGATCTAGTTTACCGGGCTGCAACGCTCCATCAGATTGATGAGGCCAACTCAAGCGCAGATTAATTATTTTCTTCTTATATTTCTTCTATTCAAAAAACTTGTTCCTTAACTGACTGTGTGTGTGTGTGAGTAGTATCTCGGGTTTCGGTTTCTTATCTTTATATACTTTTATATACTTTACTCTTTATTTCCCTCAGGGCCCTCAGGGCCTACTTTTAACTAGCTAACTTAGACTTGTTTACTGGCTTTTTATTTTTTTTGGATAGATTTGACAAAATTGTTACTGAATTTACTGGCTATTTGGACTGATTTACCATTTGGCTATACCTAACTTGACATGTCTGAGAAAGCTAAGTCTGGCTTTAAATGCTGCCATTGTGGGGGCAGAAGATGTCTGGTCTTGCTGGAAGGCATTCGGGTGCTCTCTTCCTCCTCCTGGGTCACCCTCGCCGATGAGTTGATGGAGCCGACTGCCTCGAAGGCTGGGGGAGGCCCCGGACAGATGGAGCCAGTGACAGGTATGGGAACGCATTTTAGTTCAGCTGCTTTTTCTATGCGTATCTGAACCATTTGACCCACCACTCACACTACAGAGGATCTAATCGTTACAGCACATCTCAATACCCTACATTTTATTTGCAAACTCGGCCCATGAGGCTGATCTCATACGCAGCCGGGATCGAGAGTAGGGCAGCAGCTTCAGCTGCGATGCGCTTTATGTTCATTTATGGAAGCCTAAGTCTTCTTCCTTTACTAACGCCTCTATCTGAAGTGGTGCCACTCAGCCCCCAGTAAAGTAAGACCTTACCCGTGTGAGCAGTCCGCTTTTTCCCCATCCCAGACTGCATCCCCAAAGCAAAATGCGGGTGGGAAAATGCTCGAAACCCCAAGGCTCCCCTGGCGGCAGAGGGGTCCCCAAAACCAGGTGACACAGCACTCCTGAGGAGAGGCCCACTGTTACATCAGACAATTGGGTAAAAGCTGTTACCAGAGGCTGCAGAATACCCTTCCTATGGCCCCCACCCGAAGAAAAGTTAGTTCCAAAGAAGACAGGGACTGGAGGCCGATTCTGGACCTAAGCAATCGATGGTCACGCTCAATCATCCTTCCATTTTTACAGAAGGACGACTGATGTGCTCAATAGATCTGAAGGACGATACGGATCACTTGCGCCTGCTGGGAGCCAGCCACTTTCAGGGTTTTCACCAAAATGCATGAGTGTGGGTAGCCTCACTTTGAGACGCTTGGATTCCAGGTAGATCTGGACGACTCATGGCAGCTTCTCTCATTGCGATACCATTGGGAAGACTGCACATGAGAGTTCTACAATGATCACAAACACATACAAAACCTAGCCTGGTGGTTGGACTTGCGGACTTCCAATCAAGACCAGACCATTTACCCATCACTGACCACGGACGCTTACAATCTGCACATCAATGTTCTAGAGTTGAGGGCAGTGTTCTAGCGCTGCAACACTTTGCTCCCCTTCTTCCTCTATATCAGCTATGCAGAGAGGCCATGAGAATCTGGCAATGGGCGGAGTTCACGGGTCGCCCTCAAACAGTCAGTTATGGCGACATTTTTCAATGGGGCCAGGAAGTCCCCTGGACGCCCTGGTCACAGATGCCCCCGGGGTCTCCTGTACGCTTTCACGACACCCCCTCGGGTCTCCTGTACTCCCTTCCCTGATTGCAAAGTTTCTGCAGAAAGCCAACAACCTGCAAAGGACGATTATCGCTTGCCCCATTCTGGCCTCGTCAGATCTGGTTTCCCCTGGCTCTGGCACACATTGAGAACCCTCTACTGACCCACTCGTCAGGGGGCTCCCACCCCAACTAGCAGCTTGGCTGCCCGCCTTCAGCCAGGTCTGATCTTCTTTCACCTGCTGTTCAGAATATACTAGTGGCTTCTCATAAAGCTTCCACAAGACTTACACTAGTAAATGGGCAATTGGACCCTGTTATAGCTCCCTTAAATAAGATCTTGGAGTTTTTAACTGAATTGTTCCACCAAGGAGCTTCTCCTGCCACTTTGAGAGTGCAATTGGCTGCCATTTCCAACTTTCATGTGGAAGAATGTGGGGCCCCTATTATGGCTCACAGACTTTGTAAGGCCTTTCTGAAAGGATCTTTCCATATTAGACCACCAGTTAGAACTCCTACATCACCTTGGAATCTGAACCTTTTATTATCTAAATTGCTACCTCCTTTTGAACCAGCCTCTTCTTGTCCATTAAAGTATTTGTCGTGGAAGACTCTCTTTTTGGTGGGCGGTGTCAGAGCTTCAGGCTCTTTCTATTAAACACCCTTATTTGATCTTTCACTCTGACAGTATCTCTTTGCACTAATCCGTCCTTTCTCCCCAAAGTTTGCTCCGTTAATAACATCAATCAATCCATTGAGCTCCCTACCTTTTTCAAAACCACTCCAATAAGTTGGAGTATATGTTACACAAGTTGGATGTTCATAGACAACTTAGATTTTACCTGGATAGAACAAAGGATCACAGGAAAACAGATCAACTTTTTGTAGCCTTTGCAGACAGCAGGAAAGGTATAGCAGTTACTAAACGAACCCTTTCCAAATGGCTAACTGATTGCATTATATTTGTTTATGCTGCTTCGGAACAAACTTTACCTATCAAACCCAAGGGGCACTCTACAAGATCAGTATCTACATCCCTGGCTCATGCAGCTCGCTACCATTAGACACTAAGCTGCCACTTGGTCTAAACCACATACATTCATTTCTCATTACAAGGTAGACAGGGTTTCTAGGGACAGGGCAACCTTTGGTTCCACTGTGCTCAAGAACGTTCTTCAGGAACATGGAGCTGGGGGAGGCTACCCAGGTGTAAGAACAAGCGCGTAGATTGAACACTCTCACATTTAGAAGTTATGTCCTTACCATAACGTTCCATATGGAGTGTTCATCTAGCCTTTGTTCTCACATTCCCACCCTCAGGAAGAACGTCCAGTTTGGTGTCTGGTTTGGTTTCTCCTGTTTTTCTGCATTTCGCAGTTATTGTGTATATATGTTTATATATATATATATATATATATGTATATATGTTTCTCTCAGTTATGTTGTTTGACATGAATGTCTCTCTCTCTCTCTCTTGACTTCTGGTTTGCTTGCAAACTAGATCTGAGGTAAAGGCAGAGGGGGATTGTGGGAGTTAGGTTGGTCTCGAGCTTCTTCTCGATGCAGAGCTTGCCAAGCGACATGGAGCCGAGGATTGGCTCGAACCCAGGTGTAAGAACAAAGGCGATGAACACTCCACATGGAACTTCTAATTTCATTCACACTATACTCTTGGGATGTATTTGTAAATAAAATAGTAAACATTTTGTTTATATAGTCATTCTTGTTCATGATCACAATACCCCCTCCCTTGTCTGGTTGTATGATATGTAAATTTTCATTGTTGCATAATTGCTGTAAAAGGCCTACTTCATCCCTTGGCCAAGTTGTGTAATTCTTGGCCCCTCTTTTAAGTAACTTGTGAATCTCTATCTCACACATTTTTTCAAACACTAAGGTAAATAGTAAGGTTGGGGGTTGAAAGAACTCTACTTTTTACATCTGGCTTGTGTGTTATTTTGAACATTAGAACCATTGAAATAAAATGCTAAATTTAATTTCCCTAAAAACAACTTTTAAGTTAATCAACACCTCATCTATTTTAGCCCTCCTATCAGGGACAAAAGTGAATCCATTTTCAAACAAATTAGCACAAGATTCTGTAATAGTTTTGTTGCTGTAGTTGTAAATCTTGAAATCACCACTCACGTTTGTGACAATAATGTGAGCACTATTGCAGTTCATTTCACTGTTAGTAACATTATGTTCAAATAATGGTGTTAAAAATAACCTCTCCCTCTCTCTCCCTCTCGTGACACCGTTCTTGCTTTGTGTGGGAACAAGGGAGGACTGGATTTTGACACTAAGATAAGCTTGCTATCCCAAGGACTTGTTTTCTTCCTAAGAGAAACAAGGAAACCCAACACTAGGAAATAATACCAGGCAAAATGGAAGAGATTCTCCACCTGTTGTCACAGCAAGAACACCAGCCCTTCTCAGGAAGATGTTAACTCAGTGTTGAAGTACCTGTTAGGCCTGTTTAGACCAGGACTGTCCAACTCCAGCATTAAAGTGCATCCATCTGCCATATTAGCTTGCCTGCAAGGTGCTCTACTTATATTCCCGCACCCTCACATGAAACTTTTCCTAAAAGAGTTGATTCACTTGAGACCACTGAAAAGAAACCCTTTTCCTGCCTGGGATCTAAATTTTGTGTTAGAAAAACTAATCTTGCCATCCTTTGAACTTGCTGCCACTGGCTGTCTAAGTTGCTCACCTGGAAGACCACTTTTGTTACAGCTGTCACATTAGCTAGGAGTTTTCAGAGCTACAAGCTGTTAAGTGTTAAGAACCTTTCACTGGAGTAGAGTAACCCTCAGAACCAGAGCTTACCCTAAACCAGACTATCCACCATCTACTAATCTTCTTCCCAAATCTACAGAACAGGGCAGAACAAGTCCTTCATTCCTTGGATGTCCACAGGCAGATCAGGTACTATATAGAATTGACAAAAAAATCCCCAATAAGCAGAGCAATTACTGCTGACTTTCACAGAGGGCAAACCTGTCTCTAAACCATTTCAAAATGGATAGAAAACTGCATTAAGTTTTGTTATTCATACCATGAAAAAGACCTACATAGGCATGTTAAAGCCCACTTCACCAGGCATGGGGCAGCTATTGCTGCCTCCCTCACAGATCATCTTACCCAGGCCATCCTAGAGGCAGCTATATGGAACTCTGTGCACACCTTTACAAAACACTATAACCTAGGCAATGTCTACAGGGCTAGAACAGGATTTCACTATCGCCATCCTGCAAAACTTACTTTCTACGGTCATGCAGATGACCTACCACCAACGCATTCGTTTTAGGAGTTTCTCCCAAGAGTCAGTACTGCAACATTGCCTAAGAAGAATATAGTATAATTCTGTCCCACTTACTATAAATGTTCAAGTAGAGTGCTGCAGTACATACTTCCACCCTCCAATCCCTCTGTCTACTGACAGCCTAACTCCTGTTTGTGGGTTGCAAGATGTAGAGGAGTTCTCTGCAGATAGTCCTCTTATCTCTATCATCCCTGCTCTACCCTCCTATCTTTTTCTCCCTTTACACTCAAGTTCAGGCACTTGGGAAGTTCATGCTATACTCGAGCATCAGACTGCTTGTTCACAGATTAGAAAGACCTGAAGACAGCATTGACAGACGCACTTCTTATATAATTTTGAAATTCTGTCATATTTCAAATGTATTAAAACCAAATTTGAGGTAACAATACATTTATTTTACAGCAGCTGATTCTTTGGTTGAAAGGTTGCGATATTGAATATTGGAAAATAACTGAGCCACGACATGGTGCACTGAATTATCTTTAAAGTAATCCATGTAATGTGGGGATAAACCACTCCTCCAAAGAAATCAGGCCTTTGTAGTTCAGACTTTCTTTATTAATTTAAACTTATAGCCAGTCCTTTCTCTTTGTACAAGACATTAAGGTCCAGTGTGTTCAAAGCCTAGTGGAATCTTTGAATGTGCAGGGGGCATTGTTCTAAAAGGGGAATAGGCAGGTATATTGTCTGAATCACTGCAGAGGTAGTACATTACAATGTGTGTCTGCCATCTAGACCTTAACAGCATTTTAAAGGAGGGGGGATTAGTAGGGGAAAACTCTCCCAGCAGCAGTATGATGCAGACCTAGGACACAGTAGGGTTGCCACCTTTTCAAATGGCCAAAGTGGGACATTTTTGGTACAAAATATCAGATTTTACAGGCCGACACATACCCACGGTCAGTACAAAGTTTAGAACTTGACTTTTTTGACTAAATAAAAGCTTATTCTTGTAGCATTTTAGTTGCTTATTCTGTTTCTTATAACATTTAGGTATTTTAGATACAGAATAACCGTTTTATGCAACTATTGCGTAAAATATTGGAAATAATTTTGTCCTAAAATCTCAGGACATTTGCCATTTTTACAATTTTTTGTCAGGACACAACTGCCCAAAGAGGGACTGTCCCTTGCAAAGTGGGACAGGTGGTATCCCTAGGACACAGTGGTTGTCTCTTCAACTCCATACCTTCCAAAAAGTCACCGGTTAGACAGCCAGAACTAAAGTACTCTTTAATGTTAACAACATTAATCCACAGTTAAGCGCTTTCATCCTATCCAGAATTCTTCATAACTGTGGAGAACCAAACTAAAAAGCAAGTTAAAATAGAGTGTGAACCTCCCCCACCCTCACCAGCATCAGCCAGTAAAACACATGCTTCAGTTAATACCTTAAAGAAGTGTAACTAAAGCTTAAACAACAGAAGCTCTCCTCCTTAATTCACTAATAACAAACACTGTCATTAAGTCCTGGAAAATTTGAAGCATCAAGTTTTAGTTGCCAACACATTTCTCTGTGCAGAAGCCTGTTTTTCCAGTCACCACAGTAAATAGATCTCTGCACTTGTTCTAATATAAAAAAGGTAAACTTTGTAAATCTCTCGGGTCAAGGAGTGTCTTGCAAGTGCACTTTTACAGTCATCTTTCTGAATACTATACAAGTGATGATAAATACGCTTAGAAAAGGCATTTTTAGTTTTGCCTATATAGAAGGCTGAACATGCCTCACAGGAAGCCATGTGTACAACTCTAGATGTCTTGCAAGTACAAACTTTAGTAACATCAGTTTGTCCCAACATTCCCCTTAAGAAACCACTCTAGTTGGTGTTTTTATCAGCACTCTGCTTGCCCCTCCCTGGTCTTCCACTCCTCTTAAAAGACCTAGGGAACTGGATTTCTCTAAGAACCAGGATTCGGAGGAAGAGTCCTTAGCTCACTCTTCTCAGATCCCTTCCTCCTTGGAATCCTCTTCCACTGAACCATAGTCCATTAGTCCATATTCCCCTTTAGAGGAATTCTCTTTTGGGGACAGTTACCCTTATGAAAGAATTATTTAAGTGGGATTGCTTTCAAGTTTCTGATATCCAGAAAAGGTATTATGAGCTCTTTCAAATGGAGTCTCTAGAGCTTTCTGCTGTTCCACCAGTTTTTGCTGCTCTTCTGGATACCTTTTCAGCAGCTTCTTTGGCCCTGTTTTTTCAGCCCCCAGCTCCCAGGAAACCTGACAGATTTTACAAGGTGCCTGATGACTAAATTTCTGTATAAATGTCCTTCTGATGAACCTTCTGTGGTATCTCTCTCACTCTTCTAACAAGCCTTCCAAGCTGTTGCCCGCTACCTAGCTGCTTTCTTCAGATAAGGATAGTAGGGCCATGGAGAGGCTGGGCAAAAGGTTTATACTGCTGCCACTTTATCTTTTAGGGCCATTAACTACCAGACTCGTGTGACCAGGTATTTTTTAACCCTCCTTTATCTAGTTTCTCAGGTAATTTCTGATCTTCCTGACTCTGAAGAGAAGGCTTCTGCCTTTCCTTGTTGAGTCCCACCTCAAAAGTTGCCCATCACTGTTAAATGCTCATTCCTTTTTGGGCATACTTCAACCTCCTCAAGAACAACTTCCTCTTTTTCCAGGGGTGCTTCATTTTCCTTTGATCCAGGGAACCATTCAAGCTACCTCCCCAGGTAGGGAGAAATTTTTATTTCAGAATGTTTTTGGTTCCCAGGAATGTGGGCACTTTGGGACCAATTCTGGACCTTTCACCGCTCAACACTTATTCTCAAGATTCCTTCCTCTCAGATGTTGTGTCTTCAAACTTTATTTCCCCTCCTCCTTCCCCAGGCCTTTCTGCTCTCTCTGGATCTCGAGGATGCCTACCTTCATATCCCTGTCATCCCCTTTTCAGGAAATGTTTGCATTTCTCTGTTTCTTCCTTGCAGTTTCAGTTCTCTGCTTTGCCCTTTGGCCTCTCTACTGCCCCAAGGGTATTCACCAGATGCCTCACTCCTGTCATTGCTTTTTGCGGGATGATAGAGATTCACATCTTTCCTTATCTGGAAGATCTACTCATTCAAGCTTCTTCCCCCGAGGCCTTGCTTCAAGATCTCCAATTTACTATTTCCCTGTTGCAGTATCTGGGGTTCACCATAAACTTTCAGAAATCAGCTCTGATCTCTTCTCAGGATATTTTTTCATTAGTTGCAGGTTCTAGACCATCCTCATGCTGGCAGCTCTGCCTACCCCCAAGGCCCTATGTCTTATATTACCTTTTTCCATTCTCCTCCTCTTCTGGATTCAGTCACAGCCAGGGACTTCCTTAGAGTCCTCAGTTTCATGGAGTCCACCATTCCCATGCTTCCTCTAACTAGGCTCCATATCAGAAAGGTACAGTGGTACCTCATGTCATTGTGGCTTCAGCGTTGCCAGTCCCTGGTCTTCCTTATTTCAAGCATGAGCTTCAGTGGTAGATTCATCAACTTTCTGTCAACCTGAGGGTTACTTTCCAAGCTCCAGGCCTGACTCAAGATCTCTTTGCAGATGCATCAGACAGGGGTTGGGGGGCTTGTTTCTGCTCTGTCAAGGTTCAGGGTCTCTGGCTTCTTCATCAGAGGTTGGACCACATCATTATAAAAGAGATCAGGGTTCTGCTTCATGCTGTTCAGATTTTTCATTCCCTCCTTCATCCAGTTTCCATCAGAGTTTTCACAGACAATAACACAGTCATGTGGTATGTCAACAAGTAAGTGGGTACAAGGTCCTACCCTCTCTGCAGACTAGCTCTTCAGGTCTGGGAGCTAGCTGTGTGGTATCAAGTGACTTCAGGCTGTTTACATTCCCTCAGAGTACAATGTAGTAGCAGACCCTTTGAGCAGGTCCAGCACACATTCTCAGGAATGGCTGCTTCACAGAGATGTGTTCCTGGACATTGTCCATCTGTGGGGTATTCCTCATGTAGATCTTTTACCTCTCCTCTCAACAGACAGCTTCCTCTATTCCTTTTCCAGACTCCCAAGTCCTCAGTCTGGGAAAATGGACTGCCCTGTCTTCCTTGTAAGGAGGTGTTTCTGTATGCCTTTCTTCCCCTTCCTCTGCTATCAAGAGTCTTGCACAATCAGGCAGGACTCTCCCAAAATCTTGTTAGTGACTCCCTTTTGGCCCAAACAGCATCGGTTTCCCCTTCTTTCTCACTTGACCAGGGGCAATCACCACAAGTTACCTCAATGGGTGGACCTTCTCACACAAGACAAGGGGTCTCTTATCCATCCTTACTTGTCCACTTTTTAACTGGCAGAATGGATAATACAGTTTTGATCCCTTAAGGCACCTTTTTTTCTGAGGACATGCTTTGGGCCCTGCAGGAGGCCAGGAAATCCACTACCAGGAAGTCTTATTTGTCCAGATCGAGAGATTTTTTGTCTTTCGCCATCAGGATCCCCTGTGTGCAGCAGTTCCTCCGTCCTCTCATCTGGTCCATGATGGGTTGGCCTATTCAGTTAAAGCTCACCTATCCACAGTTTGCTTGTCTGCCCTTGACTCCTCCTCTGGCCTCTAGATTTGAGGTCAAGTAATTTCTTAAGGGCATTCTTCATATCAGGCCTCCTGAGACCTTAATTTTGGACTTGAAAAATTGACTCTGGCTCATTTTTGATCCTTCTGCTTTAGCTTCTGTACAGTATTGTACTTGGAAGACTGTTCTTTTTGGCTCTCACTTTGACCAAGAGGATATCTGAACTTAATGCTGTCATGGCTGTTCCTCCTTTCTTAGTTTTCCATACAGACAGAGTCTGTATTTGTACTAATCCTTCTTTTATGCTCAGGACGGTCGATAAATTGTCCCTTAATCAGCCTGTTCGTTTGCTTTCCTTTTTTCCTTCGCAGTGAGCCAGTGAGAAGGTTCTTCACGCCTTGGATTTGCATAGACAGCTCAGATATGATTTGGATAAAACTAAAGTTATTCAGAAGTCTGAGCAGCTTTGTTTCCTTTAGGTTCATAGGTATTTACTAGGCTAATGACCACAAGGGCCTTTTTAAGCCTAGCCATGCATCCCAAATCTCTGACTAGTTCTGATACCCTTGATAAGTGTAAGCATGGGCCTGGATGATGAACCATTACAGGTTACCTGTTTGTATCAGAGACAGGTGCCACACCAGGGATGAATTTCCGGTTTTCCATCCAGTTGTCCAAGTTGCACTTGAGTTGGATTAGGGAGGAACTCTGCTTCACATGGATGGGGGAGCCTGTTACATACCTATCTCTCCAGCAGGTGCTATTTATATCACAGGCAAGGTTTAACTCTTTAGAACGGGTAATTCTGGTACTATTTGTTTTGTGGATATGCAGGAGGCCCATCACAGTTGGGTCTGACAGTGCCCAGTATGCCAAGCATAGATCTCCCCTTAAAAGCCTGTAGGAGACTGAATACAGGGATAGGGCCTTGAGGCGGTCTGCATATTACTTATGCCCTGTAGTCTTTTAGTGGGGAACCTCTGTGGGCATTCCAGCTGTTGGATATGCCTGGTTAGGTACATACCAAAGGGGGCATTGTACTCAATGATAGGTCTGATGAATGATGAATACAGTGGAACAACGACTTCTTTGGACTTAGATGCCATACCTTTGTTTATAAGTTGCACAACTTAGAATAATTTCCTTGCCACTGTAGACGCATGATGATCCCCAAGCCCCTGACTATGTGGTCAACTCCAAGGGGTGTGTTGTCAGTATGATAGTTACCAGGGATGGATGACTTCCCAAAGGATACTATTATGAATTTCTTGACATTTAGTTTTAGTCCTGGACTCTGAAACCAGTTGTTTGTCTGTGTCAGCCCCTCCTGGAGAATATTTGTGTCCATGTAAGATTCAGTGACTGCTCCTAATTTGCAATCATCTGCCAATTTATTCGGTCAGAGACTACAGACATTGGCGTTGACTTCCTAGGTCCTGTCTGTGAGCCAGTTGGCTAAACAACGGGTGACATACGGTTTTGTACCTAACCTCTTGAGGCTGTCAACAATTCCCGAGTGGGGTATTGTCAAATGCCTTGCGGTCAAGGTAGGTAGTGTGAATGACTTTGCCCTCATCTGTTGCTTTGGTGACCTTCTCAAAGAAGTCCACCAGGTTGAGTAAGCATGATCTGCCCTTTATGAAACCAAACTGGGTTGGGTCCAGTGTCTGGAGGTTTACTTTATACCGTTGTTGATCATCTCCGTGATAATTCTTTCTATGGCTTTACATATAAGACTAGTGAGACTTATGGGTCTGTAGATGGCCCACATTGGTGCAGTGGGATGACTGTCATCCCAAGTCTTTGGTTTTAGCAGTTTGTAAGCAGACTCTCTTCCTAGATTTCTAAAGCCATTTCCTTTTGTTATTCTTTTCATAGTAAATGTCTTTCCTCTTCAGTAAAGGCTCATTCTACCAGAGCTGTTGCTTCCTCTGGTGTTTTTTTTTTTTTTTTTCCCAAAAGGCTGGATACCAATTCCTTCCTTGAGACTGTTACTTGGTCTTCCGTCTATGCTTTCACTAAGCATTGTAAGTTGTATGTCATTTCCAGGACTAGAGCTGGCTTTGCCAGGGCTATCCTGTATGGGTTTCTGGAGGACTCTTCAGTGTTATCCTGCTCCCAGGTTTCCTCTTGAGCTTTTGTGCTCTCCGTTCTGTTGGGACTACTACAACAGTGATATGGAAGAACATAATACAGTTGTGTAAAATTTTACCATAACAGTAGATGATGATCTATTCATTGTTGCAATATTTGCTCCCTCCCTCCTGCCCCCTCTGCTCTAGCCTGTTCTTATTGTTGTCCTGGCTGCAGAGCTATTCTGTCTTTTCTCCTTCTGGATGCACATGTTCCTCCTTGTCCCTAGGGACATTTTCTTCCTACTGGGGCATTTCGTGTTTTGAATGTGTGCATCCATACATCACGTTTATGCCCTACGCCTTGTGCAGGGAGCATACGTGTGACATACGGCACTAAGTACTAAAGGCTTGATATACTTGCCAGATGTTGGGTTATCCTGGCAGGAGATCCCTTTTATTAGGAATATTGTAACAGTGACAAGAGGGACATCATCTGCTATGGTAAGATTTTACACAACTGTACTTTTACAAATTTACAAGCAATGGAAAATGTTTTTAGTCTCTTTAGTTTTGCATACAGGCCAAGCATATTTTTATCAACTAGAGGAGAAATTGTGAACAATTAATAGAGCTGAAGGAATTTATGTGAGATGGGAACAGGGTAGGAGTTAAGTGGTATAAGTTGAGCCTTCCAGTGAAACAAGATGGTTTAGGATTACCTGATTTGAAGAGATTTTAGAGCTACACAGTTAAGGCTCATACACAAGCAGAAAGCTAGCATTCTAGGTGGAAAGGGGTGATGGCGAAGCAAGGGGGAAATTCAAGAGGTGAGAGAGTGGGATTTTGGATGCATATTCTTAAGAATAACCGCAGTCATGCAGAATGTTATATTCATAGAGTAGCAGAACATATTCTAAATATTTTAAGAATTAAGCCAACACGAGAATTGAGAAAGGAGATTTTTGCCATTAGGGATGACTGCAAGTAGTTGTAAAGAAAATACACAAGAGGGGGGATATAATTTACTGGAGAAGAATGGCAAAGGAACCAAGGCATTGGGCGCAATTAACTGGAGAGGGGAAAGGTAATAGAATGAGATGATGAGAAGTTGATGTTTGGACTCTTTATAGATTGCCTTCCCTACCAGGGATTGATGTCATAGTGTAGGCAGAGGTAAAGGGATAGAGGAATCAGTAAAAGGCCTGCTCTGGTAAAGTTTTTAGTTTACTCTAGAACAGACACTGCTTAGAAAAGGAATAACTAGGGCATATAAAGGATTGCATGGTAACTGTAAGAATCGGAGAAGGTTAGAAAAGATTGGGAAGAGAGTGAAAAAGCTTTTTATAAGAGAACAGTGGGAGAATATATGTATGGTTCCTAAGTATGCAACTAAGTATAAAAAGTTAAGGATATTTGCTTGGAAGTGTTTACATTAGTATTTTATACCCCAAGCAAACTTTAAAGAATTTTTGTCAGGTAAATATCATATGTTGGTGCGATGAGGAAAGAGGTATCTGGGAACATACATTTTGGGAGTGTAATGAGTTGGCATATTTTAAAAATTCCCTACAGAGTTCTTTGTCAGAAATATTTGGTAAGCAAATGGATGTAACTAAGAATTTTTTTAAAAAACTGTTTAGAACAGAGTAAGAACCACACTGAGTCAAAACATTAAAGTAAGCACTTTCGTTTACTCAAATTAGCAAACTTCATCAGACAAGTCAAACACATACATCAAACCTTATATAAGCTTTCAAATTATGACATCACTTCTTAATTGAATAAACCAAGTCTATTTATATGTTTACATATTTATATATTTGTATAATATGCTTAATATTAATGTATTAGTGTTTATGTTTAAAGTACTTGTTTTTAATTTTATTGTATAATAACAAAATTGTAAATTAGAGTGGATATAGTTTTACTGCACTAGACAGGGTCTTTAGCACTTTAAATGGAGGTTTGGTTTATTCAGTTGAGAAGTGATGTCATAATTTGAAAGCTTATATAAGGTTTTTGATGCATGTGTTTGACTTGTCTGATGAAGTTTGCTAATTTCAGTAAACGAAAGCGCTTACTTTAATTGTTTGACTCAGTGTGGTTCTTACTGTGTTCTAAACTGTTTTTAGTTGGTGTTCTGACTTTGTTTGTTCGTTTGTGGTGCTTATGGAGGAAACGACTGCACTTGGGTCTCAAGTTTTATTCAACACTGAAAATCCGATGTCAAATGCTGATTCTGGTGCTATTGGAAAATTGACTGCACTGGTTGAAATGCTTTCGCAACGAGTGGATACTCTTGCTAGTCAAGTTGCAATCACCTGGCCTCGTGGAACAGGAAGCTCCAGAAGTTCCGGTTTGAGCATTTTGGTGAATTTGAATATTCCTAGGTTGTCAGTTAATGCCTCTGGATCGCAGGATCGAGGTAATGTGTCTCCTGGGATTCCTTCATCTGGTTTGCCCTGTTCTGGTTATCGTACTTTGCCTGTGGTTGGAAATATGTCGGATGGACGTATTCAAGTCGACGACAACACTGGTGGAGCCGTAAGTACTTCCTTTGCCATTCCCAGCCTTAACAAATGGTTTAAGGATCCAGTTGGTTTCATTAATGTTGCTTCACAGTCGGATAACTCGAACGTTATTATAGCAGAAAATAATTTAATTAACAACTTAAAAACTTTTGATACTAAATTGTTCCGATTTAAAAAGCTACAAATTGAGGTACAATGTTTAACTGAATGGATTGAGGCAGCAAGTCCCGAAGGGGCTTAGAGAATGGTGTTTCCCTACTGGTTTGATTCCCAATTCAACATTTCATAAAGAACTTTTAAATCTATTTGATCGACAAGGGGTTGAATTTATGAACTTACTGGTTAAAGACTATTGTGCCCAGATGGATATCTTGAAAACTGAACTGGCTGATTTGGATTTGAGCATTCGCTCAGATAAAGATTTTTTACGTTACAAATATGACTTTTTACATATTTTTTCCAGTATTGAGAATGCATTGTATAAGATTAAGGACAATAAAATAAAGAAACTAAACATGGATCAGTTAGCCTATGGGAAAGGTTTGACATATCCCTTACCTCTTTCTAACATTAAAATGAATAATAATATAGATTTTAATTGTGGCTTGATTGATACTGTTGGGAATCTTAACAATATTGATAACAATGGGAGTGTAATGAGCAACTCTATGCCCATTTAGGTGTCCCCTGTGAGAAGAAGTGAAAGATTTGCCAATAGATACAATACTAATGGTGGTAATAACTTAAATACTAATACTGGTGGTATGGGTCCATCTCAGGGTTTTTAGGGGGCCAGGAAAGTGAACTCTGGTGGGCAACAGAACCGGCCACAACAGCAGCAATATTGGAATAAGAAAGCACAGAACAGGAGGAGGAGATAGATATCGCTCTTGGTTCTGTAAGTGTTACAGGTTCTGCTAGTACTCATTTGAAAACAGTTCAAATTTTATTGAAAAGTACCAATGACTTTAAGATCTATAATTACTCTACATTTGTACCTGCCCAATTACTTATTGACATTCTTGCTAAAGGTTTGACATTTGTCCCTTCTACTAGAGGAGACTTGGCTAGAACTCTTATTGACCTTAAGACTTTTACCAGAAAATTTAATTTGAATGTTCTTTTTGGCACTAATTCTAGTCTCACTAAAGAATTTAGAGTTGCTAGTGTCTTTAACCCTGCCTTACATCCTTCTATATTACTTTTTGAAAAAATTTGTGAGAATGACTTTAGGACACTTTTGAATAATAGTGTTGCATGAATCAGAGCTTTTTAATCTGTCTCGCTTGGAGAGGGATGCATTGAAAGGATTGAATTTCGCTGATATATGTGTCATTAAACCTGACAAGGGGGGTGGGTTGATTTTTATGAATAAAGAAGATTATAACAGCAGTATGTGCGCACTTTTGGCAAATGATGCCTATGTTAAAGTTTCTCTTAATGAGATTAATGGAGCATATCAACGAATTAGGGGCTTTATTAATGACCTGTTTATTGATGGATGCATTGATGTTGATTTATTTAATTATCGTTCTATCTCCCACCCCCTTACTCCTATGCTGTTTGGGTTACCTAAAATCCATAAAAATCTGGACAACCCCCCTTTTCGTCCCATAATTGATGGCAGACAGTCCATTACATATGGATGTGCGAAATTTATAGACACTAAACTTAAGGAGTGTTTGAAAAATGAGACCCAGATCTGTAAGGATTCATGGGCATTTTTAGGGGCGATTAATAATCTTCCTTTTTTTGAGAACCTCAATTTTTTCACAATCGATGTCCGTGATTTATATACAGTTATTCCTCAGGACATCGGTTGTGAATGGATAAGGGAATTTCTGTTGGAACAACGTTTTGATGGTTCTTGTATTGATTTAGTGATTTATTTGTTGGAACTTGTACTTAACAACTACGTTTTGTTTGATAAAGAATTTTACCTACAGAAAACGGGTGTTGCCATGGGTTCTACCAGTGGGGCCACTTTTGCTAATACTGTGATGGCCTATTGGGAGAAACCTTTCTTTGTAAGGATTATGTTTTCCATGAGAGGACTGCATGGTATACCTGTTATTATTTGGATGATATTTTTATCCTTTGGAAAGGTGATAAAGTTCAGCTAATTTATTTATTGAACACATTACTAAATTCACTAACTTCTTAGAATTCACTTGGGAATTTCAAATGGATAGAATTTCTTTCCTTGATGTTGAATTGATCAAAGATCTTTCTTTGAATAGTTATATTTCAAAGATTTTTAGAAAGCCAACCTATTCAAATGCATTCCTTCATTACTCTAGTTGCCATCCATTCTTGCAGAAGAGAGGGGTCATGAAGGGCCAGCTTGTTCGGGCTGCAAGGATGGTTTCCTTGGAATGTGACTTTATGGATGAATGCAACCTAGTGAGGGAAATGTTTATTAAATGTGGATACCCCAGTAAATTAGTAGATGATCTTATTGGAGAAGTCCAGTTTAAAAGAATGAGTGGTATTTTCAAACCATTGTTTGCTTATAGTGATAGGATTGACACTGTTGAACTGGTGGAATTCGACCTGAACACCAACATTGACCCTTTGGAAAATAAGAGTTATGAATTAGTGACAGGCTCTAACAGTGTAGTACCTGATTCTAACCAACTTTATGCTCCCTCTGATTTTGATATAGCTAAATTGAGTTTTATTACCACTTTTTCAATTGATGCCCCTTTACTTAGATCAATCATTTCTAAGAACTGGTGTTTCCTTTTGGATGACAATTTAGTTAGAAATAGTGTGGGAGATTCTCCTTTCGTGGCATTCAGGAAAGGTAAGAATCTGAAAGCGTTCCTTGAAAATGGAACCTTGAAATACCATTTACCACATTGTGGCATGTTTAAATGTGAGGCTTGTCGTTGGTGCAAATACGTCAAAGTTGTTAACTGTTTTGTTATCAATGACAAAAAATATTATATCAAAGGCAAATTCAATTGTAATACAAGAGGGGTTGTTTATATGAGTTCTTGCATGAAATGTCCTGCCTTTTATGTGGGCTGAACAGAAAGACCCCTCAAAAATAGAATTTATGAACATATGTATGCAATTGAGAAAATGAACTTGAATAATGCTTTGGCCAGACATATTAATTCTTGCCCTACACATGGGTTTGTTTTCCTTGTTATTGAAAAAACTGTTGACAACATTAGGGGTGGGCCAATGGATTTGAAGTTGGATGAAAAAGAACTGATTTGGCAACTGAAATTGAATGCTTTGGCTCCCCCAGGCTTGAAAGGTTCTGTTTCCATCAGAAGCATTCTTAAAATGAGGGCTCTTACCAGATGAAAAACGTTAATATATTTATATATTTACTTATTTATATATTTCTATAATATACTTAATATTGATGTATTAGTGTTTATGTTTAAGTACTTGTTTTTAATTTTATTGTATAATAACATAAATTTTTAAATTAGAGTGTGTATAGTTTTACTGCACAAGACAGGGTCTTTAGCACTTTAAATGGAGGCTTGGTTTATTCAATTGAGAAGTGATGTCATAATTTGAAAGCTTATGTAAGGTTTGATGTATGTGTTTTACTTGTCTGATGAAGTTTGCTAATTTCAATAAACGAAAGCGTTTACTTTAATTTTTTGACTCAGTGTGGTTCTTACTCTGTTCTAAACAGTTTTTAGTTGGTGTTGTGACTTGGTTTGTTCGTTTGTTGTGCTTATGGAAGATTTCTTTTTAAGCAGGGATCACATTGTCTGAATTACCTAGACATAGTAAAGTTGTATTACATTTTTGCATTGGCTCCAGAAACAATTAGAAAATGGGAATCAGTTTAAATCAGCTGTATTTTGAAGTATTCCATATTATAAAAGAGGTAAAAACTTGGAAGACGGATCTCTTACGTACAAGTAAATAGAAATTGTGGAAACAATAAATGCAGTATAATAATCAGGAGAAGTGAGGTTTAAGGGAAGGCAGGAATTTAGCAATTTATGTAATGTTGGACCGATGATAATTACAATGAAGGAAAATATATGCGAAGTGTAACATATCTGAATGGAAAAAATATGTATTGTTTTCTTTTCTGTTATAGTATCTTATAGTGATATTTAATAAAGGTATTAAAAAAAAAGTATCTTACTGATAAATAGGAGGCTCAAGACCTGACTTTAATTGTCCTGATCAGAATCCACCTTTATTTAAAAAAAAAAAAAAAACGGTTTAACTAGTGCTTCCTTTAGAGAGGATGCAAACGTATCCCAAAGTCGAAATGAAATGACAGTCTGGTACTGGACAGAGCTCCAGTACCTTCAGATAGGATATAACCGGTCTGATGGAGCAAGGATTGTGTTTGCATTCGGTATGGTGTGTGGAAGATAGCAAGGAAATAAACTCAGCATCATCCCAACCCACAAGGCCATATCCTGAACTAGATTGTTTTTATCATTTATTGTTTCATAGAGTGCATTGGACAGCACATCTGATTTAACACCAGCACTAAAGGTATTTTAGGTGAAAAGACATACTGGGCTGTGTACTCTTTCCTGCCAGTTTGCGGAGAGTACAGATAGTAATTTAGCCAGTTCAGAAATCTCCCAAGACAAGTTGTTGTGTCTTTCGGCTTTTCCTGGTTAGGGGTCACCACAGCGGAACTCCGGTCCACTAATGATTGGCAGTAGATTTTTACGTGCCGAGTTACCGGCCCTGACGCACAACCTCCAACGAAGGTACGCCCATTCACACATGTCTCCACACAGAAGATGCTCTAGCTGAGAATCGAACAGGACAGTGTCTTACTGTGAGGCAACAACGCTACCGCAGCACCACCACCGCAGTACCCAAGACAAGTACAAAGCTTTATTCCAGCAAATCTCTAGGTATTTGTCATACTAATCAGCCACCTAAAGTTAGTCCATTGGCAAGCTGGTGCACCACCATGCATGCCCAGCCTTCATAATTGTGCCTTAGGCTCCACCAGACTGTTTAGCTCCTAATCCCCCATGCGATGGAACCAGCTAGGACTAAAACTGTATGTGTTGGTATACTCCTTGTTAGTATATTACTTGTTAACTTGTGTGTGTATTTTTTTATTTAGTCCAAAGGAAGTCTGGAGGTTATGGAGAGCCAGTCCGCTGATGCAGAAGCGCCTCCACCACCAAAGCCAGATTTAACAAGATATACAGGCTTGAGAGGACAGATGACGCTGGGGACTGGTGAAGGTGAGCAAAGTAGTTTTACACCCCCCCTCCCCCTCCTGTGTGTTGCTTGTAGAAAATGATTGGTCTTTACTGTCATTAAAATGTTGTTATAGTTACAAAATGATGAGATGATGGAAATTTAGTGCAGTACTTTATAAAATTTGGGCAAATTGGATTGGTTACTTTTCTTTGCTCTTGTTAATTCATTTTAGTTTTAAAAAATGCATAGTCTTAAGTGAAACTACACCCCTCATTTTTTAAAACTGGTTATAAATGGTCATACTTGGCATTTACACTGTCATTTGCTAGCAGAGAAGCATGGTTTACTGGAAAGGATTTATTGACATACTAATAATGAATGTTCCTCCTTTTGTTGTTTTCCCATACTGCATACCTCACTGCACTTTGTCAGGAATTTTTGGTTGTGCTAGGCTCGCCTAAGTCCAAAATTAGAGGCATCTTACTTGGGTTAAAAAGAACTAACTGTGATATGTATTTGTTCATACTGGAGTGATCGGTTTAAGAGTGTTCTCCCTGTTAGGTATGCAGCAGGATTTAATGGGATTACTGAACATTCTGTCAAGCATGGGAAAATCACGTCTGCTTAACAAAATCCTCCTGTCAATCTCGTATGGTGCCTATATGTGAAGAAAAAAGTTGAAATTTAGTCAGTAGATAAGTGTGTTGTCATATGCATGGGCTTCTGTGCCTCTCCATCTGGAACAAGATGCGCTGCAATTCAAGTGCCCAGCAAGAAAATGTTCATACCCATAGTTTGTTTCCTCGGGCTTCTTCAAATGAAAACAAACAGGTACATACACAAGATAAAAAAGAGAGTGGAAAATGGCTCTGTCACTTTGCTAAATGTTAGAAAAGTTTCAACAGTAAAAAGGTAGATTTAGGAATTTTTCCACTATCCCCTGCTTGGAAGATGTTTATATCTGTACTTCTGCTAAAAACCTGGTTTAAAGATCCAAAATGCATGTGGCAAATTCCATTGTGTAGTTAATTATTACTGCAGAATCAGTGGGGTAGGTAGTATAGAATAGTGTGTGTTGTACCTTCAAGGACAGCACATGATTATAAATAGCAAACACGTGCTAGCTTCAGTGCCTTTTTGAGATTGCAGCCAGAGTGTGAGCATGTATGAGTGTGATAGCTAATTTGTTTACAAGTTTATCTAAGTTAAAGTTATTAAGCCTCAATCCTGATATGTTTGTACATAATAAAGCTGCTTGAACAGAACCCACAGATGTTAGTCTGTTTTATTCTGACCAGACGAGTGCCATGATGTCAGAACTGGGATTCCAGAGAATGCTTTTCAGAGCTAAGATGCGCGGAGTTAACCGTGAATGGTAAACTAATTGAACTGAGTACAAAGAAGGGGCCAGAAACGAACTAAAGGTAATGAAAACTTGCACGAACAATTTTATTAAAAAGATAAAATGGAGCATTACAAGGGCACAGAATGCATTATTAAGCAAACGAGGAGGCACAGAAATTGTATTAATTAAACAAAATGTTTAAATTAAGATATTTGACAAAATTATCAAAGCACATAAGGGGTTTGGAATTACTTCGGAATTACAAAACGAGCATGTTTAGAGTAAAACAAGCACAAGAAAAGTATAATGGGCATGGAAAAAAGAGCAAAACAAATATAATAAAGGGCAGAAAGGGCATATTAAGCTTAAATAAAGCAAGGTAACTGCATGTTTTTTGGCAAGTTACTTTGTTTTTGCATAAACTACTGCTTCACATTGATTGAAGCTATTCAGTGCATAACTAGAGATCTAATGTCAGTCTTCACGTAATCCTTGATTGTGGGATCTGTTCTGAGCCTCAGAACCGACTTGGTCATTTACTTCAGCTCGCGTTTTCCAAACTCTCGAGCTAGGGTCTAACCATAATGCTCCCCTCTAAATTATCTCAGATCTCGTTTGCCACTGTGTGTGTCAGACGTGTCTGACCTCACTCGAGCTTTGGCAGTTTTTTCAAGTAAGTTTTTCCCTTCTAAATATCCTTAATTTGTTCTATATACTATTTATATTTCTTCCTAAACTCTTTCCTGTATCTACCTGCTCCTCTTGCTGTTGTGTGTGTGTGTGTGTGTGTGTGTGTGTGTGTGTGTGTGTGTGTGTGTGTGTGTGTGTGTGTGTGTGTGTGTGTGTGTGTGTGTAATTCTTTTCCCATTTTCTCTACCATTAGGTAGATTCTTCTATGCACCATTGCTGGTACTCTTTTTACCCTTTTAGGTGTTCTCTGTTAACATTGTTGGTACCCCTTTTCTTACCTTAAAAAAAAAAAAAACTTTGCTCTGTCCTATCTACTGTGTGCGCGTGTGTGTGAGGGCCTGTATCAGCCTTAAGATTTTCCTTCTGTCATGGCTGAGCTTCTCCAGCTAAACCTTCTAAGGACACTTCTGGGTTTAAAATGTCAGAAGTGCGACAGAAAATTGCCCAATTCAGGTGGGCATCTTGTGTGTGTGTGTGTGTGTGTGTGTGTATTGCTTAGGTGCAGTACATTTACAAGAAAGCTGTTCTCTGTGTCATGGTTTATCCACCAGGACCTTAACTGAGTGGATAAACAAATTGATATTGAAAGGCTTGTTAAAAGGTGATTTTGAAGAGGCTATTTTTGGGTTTTCTGGGTCTAAGACTAAAGCCAGTTCTTCATCCTCTTCCTCCTTCTCTTCTAAATGGAAGAAACGGTCACACACAGTTCCGAGCAGTTCCTCGGAACCACCAAAAAAGTTACCAAACCAACCTACAGTGCTGACAGTTCTCTTGGCACCGATAGGCAAAGACAGACTCAACACCCACTACTACTGTTTGTGAAAAGACAAAAACTTCTTCAGCACCAGAAAGTTTTCTCTGTAACGTAGCAGACTAAAACAATTTCTATTCCAAGATCTAGGTACTCTCCCTCAGTCGATCCATTTGAGGACCGAACACCTAGCCCTTTTATGGAGTCGAGACCACCTAGATCTCCCTCTACATCGTCCGTTCGATCCAATAAGAGCCTCTCGGAAATGGACATCATGAGGCTGGTGGACCAGCCCTTGACGGCGAGGGGATTACAGTTTACTTCGGTTCCCAGCCAAGTTGGCACAGGGACCTGTCCTAATTCAACACCATCTCATCCTCCACCTCCAGTTGAGTCATTGGAGCCCCTGGCACCGACCTTCCTGGCTCCAACTGTCTCTGTTCCGGTAACAGCCTTTTCTCCGGAACTGAGAATTGCCTTGAACTCCCCTGGTTTTTCAAAACCGGAGATCTCTCGAGGTTGAGACTTTGTTGCAGGGTTCAACTCCCTTGTCCTTCAGTGCTTCGGCTTTTGTTGGCTCAACCCAGGCTTTTACTTTGGGGGCTTCCTCCTTGGTGTGGGGTGGGGTCACTGTTCTGAAGGGGTCTATTTTGGTTCCGGGCTCCCATCCCTCTATGGGTGGCCAGCCTTCCGGATCACTGAGAAGGCCTTGTCCATTGTGGACTCCCAGTCCTTGCCATCCTTGTCAGGCCAAACGTCTGTATCCCTTCAACCAGAGCTACCGTCAGCCTCATCCTTGGGTCAGGGGGGTACAAAAGCCTCAGGAGAGACCCATCTCTGTGGTTTCCTCTTCGGATACTTCCCAGGAACATCCCTCCCCGAGGAAGTGCCTGCAAAGAAAAACAAAATGCAAAAGGAAGCACTTAGACTCCCCGGAGGAGTCCTTCATGGAGGATACCGATTTTGATGAAGGGGAAGGTTCCCCCAGATCAACCCTAATGTTTCCTTCAGGGACATCCTGGAAATCCTTAAACAAAGAAGTGGCTGGTCTTCCCTCCAGCCTTCCTTGCAAGAATCTGTATACCTGGAGGCTTTTCTTGCCCAACCCTCTACCTCTTTGATTTCTCCGCCCACTATCAACCTCGTTAACTTGATCATGGAGCGGGTGTGGAAGATACCGGACTCCATCAAACCGATACCCAAGAGGCCAGACTAGATCTATTCTACCCCCAAGGAAGAGCAGCATTAGGCTAAGGGCTCCCTGTAGACACCATGATGATAGTGGCAGCCACAAAGAAGGAACTTGCAGAGGAAAGTCCTACTATCCATCCTCCAAACAAGGAGTCTAGGACCATGGATTGGTTTCAGAAGCATGTTTACGCTTCATCGACCTTCGCTCTCAGGTCTTTGAATTGCATGGCGCACTTTACCAGGTTGCAGAGAGATCTGATTAAGGAACTGTCAGGTACTCTCACAGGAGCAGTAGCCGAATCAATTTCCATCTTGTCTATGAGGCTAATAGCCCATGCAGCCGAAGGGATGACAGAGGCAGTAGGTTCGGGCATTGCCATTAGTAGACACCCCTGGATTCCCTTGTGTGACTTTGTGGCACCATTTAAATCTTCATTCATCAATGGTTTGTTTGACGAAACATCCCTGTTTGGACCCAAGGTTAAAGACACTCTGCCCAGATGTGAGAAAGATGGAGAGAATCTTTCTGCCATTGCCATATGCTTCTCCACTCTTCAACAGCCCTCTTCTAGGAAGCAGAGAAGTGAGAGGCTATGGTTCAAAAAGACCCAAGGGCCTTTCCAGGACTCGTGTGGCAAGGACTTTCTCCAGGGCAGAGGGCGAAGTAAATAATGGAAGACGCCGTCCTAGAGGCAGAGGTGGCCTGCAGAATTCAGGGGTCCAGAGATTCCTTCTCTGTTAACTCCTTTCAACGCTCCTGAATGGAGGCCTGATTGCCTTCCTTTAGAGGCAGTTAGGGGGCGATTATCCCTTGCACCAAGATGCCTGGCTTCAAATAACATTGGACAAATAGTTGCAGGGAATCCTGTCCAGAGGGTACATCATTCCCATAATGTCAAGTTCAAAAATACAAAAAAAGACTCCCAGGTGTTCCACCCAGTCACAGGGAAGCAGCAGTCATAGAAATTTGAGTCATCCAAGTAAGTCCCACCAGATCAAAGAGGATCCGGGTTTTACACAATATTCTTTTTAGTGCCCAAAAAGACAAGGGGACGGGAGACCCATTTTGGATCTCAGCCAGTTCAACAAACCAAATTTCCGGATGGTCTCCATACAGTCAATACTTTAATTCTTGGAAAAAGATGATTGGATGTGCTTTATAGATCTTCAGGATGCGTATTACCTTATAAAAATGGACAAACTCTCCAGGAGATTCCTGCAGTTCTTGCTGGGAGCCAGTCATTTCCAGTGCAGAGCACTGCCCTTTGGTCTCGCCACAGCCCCCAGGGTGTTTACCAGATGCATGGCAGTAGTAGTAGCTCATCTCAGACTGCAGGGATTTTGAGTTTTTCCTTATCTCGATGACTGGCTCCTTACTGCTACCACCAGGTGTCAACTAGAACGAGCAAGAGATTACATACTGCATCTTTGCACTTCTTTAGGCATATCAGTAATTTACAAAAAGTCAAATCTGCAACCTACACAACAGCTGGAATTTATCGGAGCTCTGTTAAATACAGTAAAGGACTTGCTTCACTTCCAGTAGAAAGGCTCCAAAAGATCAGCTGGAAGTCAGCCATATTATTCAGAACAGAAGTGTTCCAGCCAGACTAATCCTGCAGGTGCTAGATTCGATGGCAATCTCAATTACTCTAGTTCCCTTAACCAGATATCACATGAGAATTCTCCAATGGCTTCTGGCCTCCCAGTGGTGCTTAATAAATCAGCCGTTGTCATGTCACATCTTGATCACCAATCACTGCAAACAAGACCTGTCGTGGTGGCTCCATTCCAACAAGATACTTTCAGGCCGTCCTTTCATCCTTCCACAGCCCCAAGCCATAGTGACCATGGATGCTTCCCAGATAGGGTAGGGATGCATTATCTGGGAAGGACAGTTCAAGGCACTTGTTCCCCACTGGAGGCCAATTTGCATGTCACTGTTCTAGAGTTGAGGGTGGTGCTGTTAGTGTTGCAAGCATTTCAAGATGCCCTTCCCATAGGAACAGTAGCAGTCCAAAAGGACAACATGTCAGTAGTCTGGTGCATCAACAAACAAGGAGGAACCAAATCTTACCCACTTTGTTGAGAAGCCCTCAGAGTTTGGCAATGGATGATTTTCTTTCAGCTACTTTCTAACGGCAAAGCACATTCCGGGGAGATCCATTAGCGGACAAGTTGAGCAGAACTATTCTAATGCCTCACAAGTGGTCTCTCAGTCCTGTTGTGACAGAAAAGATCTTCCATCGCTGAGGCCAACCTTGCTGCAATCTCGTTGCATCCCCCCTTACAACAAGTGCAACAGTTACTTTGCCCTGATCCCCCCTCTGGGGGAGTCACAGAGAGATGCTCTTCTCCCTGATTGATCCCCCTCGGTCTCCTGTATGGCTTTCCCCCAACCTCTCTATCTCCATTTCTAAAGAAAACCAAGAGGCTGAAGAACACAATGATCCTCATTGCCCTGTTCTGGCCTCGACAAGTTTGGTTTCTCCTTCATTTAGCCTCACCTACTTCGGAAACCTTGGATTCTGGACCCAGCTCCAGATCTGTTATCTCATCCAAAAAGGAGTGGTTCATCTGAATATCCAACATCTCAAACTCACTATATGGCTTCTCCAATTCCCAAGGATTGCCAGGAATTCTTCTTTCCTGTCATGTCCACCAAATCATTGTGGCCCATCACAAACCTTCTACTAGGAAACTTTACCAGAGTAAATGGGAAAAAATTGCTAGATGGGCTCTTAATAATGCTCTGGACCCTTATACAGTCCCTGTACATAAAGTATTGGATTTTTTAGCTGACCTTTATCAAACTAGCTTGTCAGCCTGTACCATTGTGGTCTGCCTAGCCGTGATGTCCAATTTTCATACTGATTTCAATGGTTCTTCACTTATGTCACATAAGCATTGTAAAGCCTTCTTAAAAGGAATTTTGATGTTGAGACTCCCCTTTAAAGAGCCCATTGCTCCATGGGATTTAAACGCAGTTCTACAATCTCTTACTCTTTTCCCATTTGAAACATCAGCTACATGTGACTTAATGTTTCTGAGTTGGAAAACCTTATTTTTAGTAGATATCACTTCTACAAGAAGAGTACCTGAAATTCAAGCCTTGTCCTGCAAACCTCCCTACATAATATTTCACAAAGATAGGGTTTCCTGCAGGACTAATCCTTCCTTCTTGCCAAAGGTAGTTTCAGAATCCAATATCAAACATTGCAACTACCAATCTTTTTCCCTCATTTCTCGAAGTGGACAGTCGTCTCTCCTTTGATAATCACATTGCCACAGTAGTCAGGCAGTCCTTCTACGTGGCACACCTCATCACAAAAGGTTTCTCATCCAGAAAAAAAGAGGTCATTGTTCCCCTATACTCATCACTCATTAGACACATTATAGAGTACAACGCACCTTTTGGTATGTACCTCACAAGACATCTACAACAAATGGAAAGGCCGCAGAAATACCTCACAAAGAGGATTACCGGCCTCAAACAGATGCCCTACACAGACAGTCTCAAAAAACTCCAGCTTTTCTCCGTCGCATATCGCCTACTCAGAGGTGATCTCTACCTAACATACAAAGCTATGTCAAACCCAGAGCTGTTGGACATGCTCCACTTAAAGAAACCCCAATCCCTCTGAGCTACACGCTCTAGGGACCTAAACTTTGTCACCACAATAAGCAGAACATGCCGGAGAGGATGGATTCCTGTCCCAGAGACTTCCCATACTCTGGAATAAACTACCTATCTGTATCAAACAAAGCTCCTCATTAGCACTGTTCAAGAAAAATCTTGATGATTGGATGGGAAATAGGAAATTCACTCCTGGGATCACCTCTGTGGCTCTGCTCAACAGTGGCACAGGAAAATAATTTTCTTGGGTGGCAAAAGCCAGGGTACCTTTTTGGCTGGGCTTCTATAGGCCCCAGGACCGATAGCCTAGTACCTACCTATGAACCTATAAAGGGAATGTTGTCTACAGTTATTAGATGCTCATAGACAATTACGTTTTTATCTTTACTGAGCAAAGGATTTCAGGAATTCTGACCAATTATGTGTTGCCTTTTCTTCATTTTCCTTGGGTAACCCAGATGTTCTTCGTGTTTCACTGTTGCAGTCATTACATTTGGGTAATCTGCTGGCAGGTTGCCCTCAGTCGGCCTGATTAACAAAGTCTTGGGTCCTACATCGGTTGCTGTCCCTTCTTCCATGACAGGTCGTCAGGGGTGTAAAACATGCAGCCGACGTCATTACATCAGTCTTTCTTGCCGTGCGGTGCCAGAAGCAGTTCGCAAGTGCCGGTCGGCCGACTCCTGAAATTGTTGTTTTCGAGTTTCAGAACTGAAGTCTTCAACTTAAAGCTAAGTACACCGTTGGGGAAACTTTTTCTTGCTCCTTACCGATGTCAGTAAAAGTTAATAACTGCATTATTTGTGGAAAGCAAATACCTCATAAAGATTTTCATTTCTACTGTATTCCTTGCCTAGGCCCTGACCACAATGTACCTTGCTGTCGGTTTTGTGCTTTATTTAATCAGCGCACTATCCATCGTCGGTACATTTTTACCTCTAAATATTTCGGTTCTCTGTTTAATTATCCAGAAATATTGTCGGTTAGCCATCCGACTACCGGGATTCTGAAAAAATGCAAAGATAAAGACAGAGACAGGCCGCCGAGGTCCAAAACTGCCAACGATTCTTCTCCTAAGCCAGTCGCCGGTACTCAGTGAGGCTTTTTTGCAGCCCCTGATATTTGCTACTTTTGATTCGCAGGCCTCTACTGAGACCCATTCGGAGTCCGGTATGCCATGAGATACTTCACCTATGGAACCCGTGGATGTCTCTACCTTGGATGGGTCCGGAGCCACTGTGCAGGCACCGGCTTCTGAGGGTGTATTCAGGCCTACAGACTTGCATATTAAATCGACACCGCCTTCATTACTAAGGCCTAAATCTCGATCCATGTCTAAAAAAACAACGCCCAGGCCACATGTTCAGGTCCCTATGCCTAAAAAACAAATGATAAAAATGGCTGAAGATCTAATTACTCTAATCAGTGGTAGTCAACCCCCCCCCCCCCCAAGAGGCCTAGGCCTGAGCTTGATTATGAATCTTCTGATGATCAGGATCCTGTTTCTTCTGACTCTTCTAATGACCTGGATTTGTCCATACCTACTTATGAGGATTCTGATGCAGAGGATTCCATTCCCTCTGCTTCTCCTCCTGAGGATTTTTCTTTTGGGGAAACCTTACATACTTTAAGGGAGCATTTCCACCGGGGAAAGCCAGGAATTTTCAGATTCAAAAAAAGAGGCTTAGGGATTTCCTCCTTCTACCTCAGCATAGGCCTATGGCTATACCTCCTGTACTAAACATTGTTGATGTGTTCTCGGAATCCAATTTGGCCCCTGATTTCCTGCCTCCGGCTCCTAGTAAACCTGACAGATACTACAGGGTTCCTGAGTCCCACAAGTTCCATTTCAAAAATCCTGTTGCAGATCCAGAAACCATTTTTCAGGGGCCCAAGGGCATTGAGGCTTCTACTGACAGAAATCCTACCCCTTCTGATAGAGACTCCAGGGCGCTGGATAGATGGGGTTAAAAGGTTTATACTTCTGCAACCTTGGCAGTCAGAGCTTTAAACTGCCAATTTCATATGTTAAAGTATCAATAGCATATTATTGGACTGCTTAAACAGAAAATGATGATTCCTGACTGTGTGGAAATTAAAGATTTACAGGATGGTAATGCATTCTGCTGAACAAGTTGGAAAACATACTTTGCAATGTGGTTTTGATTCTTTAGAGGCCACTTGCAGGGCTGCTGTTACTGGGTCTGTGCTTAGAAGGAATGCTTGGCTTAAGGAGCAGTCTTTGCCTGTTCATGTTAAAGCTAAGTTGTTGGATGCTCCTTTAAATCAGGACCACCTGTTTGGCAATAAGGCTGAAGAAGTTCTTAAAAAGATGGACCACAGGCCTCAAAAACAAATGATTAGAGTGGCTGAAGACCTTATTACCTTAATTAAGGGAAGCCAGCTTTCCCCCTCAGAGAGACCTAGAACTGATTTTCCTTCTGATTCTTCTGATCAGGAATCTGATCTCTGTTCCTTCTGACTATTTGGACTTACCCTTGTCTACCTATGAGGATTCTGATGCAGAGGATTCCATTCCCTCTACTTCCCCTCCAAAAGATTTTTCTTTTTGATGAAACCCTGCATACCCCTAGGGAGCATTTCCTCTGGGAAAACCAGGACTACTATCAGTCCAAAAAAAGAGACTCTGGAATTTTTAAACCTGCCTCAGCACAGGCCTCTAGCTATCCCTCCTGTTCTGGAGATTGTAGATGATGTTTTCTTGGAATCCAGCCTTACCCCAGATACTTTGCCTCCAGCTCTCAGGAAATCTGAAAGGTACTATAGAGCATCTGCCTCTCACAAATTCCTTTTCAAGAATCCTATTGTGGATCCAGAGACCATTTCCCAAGGACCAAAAGGCATTAGGGCTACTACTGCCAAGAATCCTACCCCTTCTGACAGGGATTCTAGGGCTTTAGGCAGAAGATGGGGTAAGAAGGTGTACACCTCTGCTACTCTGGCCATTAGGGCTTTAAATTGCCAGTTTCATGTGTTAAAGTATCATCAGCATATTATGGGGCTAATTAAACAGAAAATTATGTTGATTCCTGACTGTGCAGAACACAAAGATTTACAAGAGTTAATGCATTCTGCTGACCAAGTTGGTAAGCATACTTTGCAGTGTGGTTTTGATGCTTTAGAAGCATCTTGTAGGGCTGCTGTCACTGGGTCTCTTCTTAGAAGGCATACTTGGCTTAAGGAACAAAACTTGCCAGATCATGTCAAAGCAGAATTACTGGATGCACCCTTAAACCAAGAGCCTATTTGGCAGTAAAGCAGAAGTTCTTAAAAGGATGGAAGAGAAAGCTAAATCTATGTAAACTGTTAAAGATTTCTTACAAGTACAGCCACCTAGATTCAGTAGACATTGGCCTTCAAAGAACTGGTCCTTTCCAGTCCCTTCCAGGCCTTCTGAGTCCAAACCCAGGGGCAGCAGACCCCCAAGACTTCAGTCTCAGGTTATGCACAGATCTAAGCAGTTGGGTGCCCCCACGTCCAAAACAGGGAGTAATAAGCCACCCCTCTATAGTAAACTTGCAATAATGACTTATCCTTAACTCCCCCAAGACTTGCGCAAGTACTTGCACCTTTAGGAGGAAAACTCACCCTGCATGCAAAAAAACTGTGAATACATTACACAAGACAAATGGGTTTTAAACATTGTTTCCCTAGGATAATAGATTCCACTTCCACTCACTCCCAACCCTAAGTGGATGGCTAGACCTCCCCCCAAACCAGTGGGCGAAGGCCCAAAAGCAAGTACTCTCTCTCCTCAGCTTCAAGGCTATTCAACCTGTCCCAGCAGAACAAAGGGGACAAGGCTTTTATTCAAGACTGTTCTTGGTTCCCAGAAAAGAAGACTCCTGGCATCCTATCATGGATTTATCTATTCTCACAACTTTTCTGTTTGTTCCAAATTTCAAAATGCTAACTCTCCAACAGCTGCTTCCTATGCTAGCCAAGGATGCCTGGCTGGCAACCCTAGACTTAAAAGAAGCTTACCTGCACATCCCCATAAGGGAATCTTGCAGGAAATACCTTCGCTTCAGGGCAGGCTTTATGCACCATCAGTTCTCTGCACTTCCCTTTGGCTTATCTACTGCGACCAGGGTATTCACAAAGTGCCTAGCTCCAGCCATTGCTTTTTGCAGGCAGAGAAGTATTCAGATTTACCCATACTTGAACAATTCCCTGATTCAGGCGGAAAGTCAGGGCTTGCTACTACAGCACCTGGCATTTGTAAAGAGACTTCTAACTTCACTGGGGTGCACCATCAACGGAAAGAAATCACACCTAGTCCCCTGCCAACAGATTGTATTCCCGGGATCAAGCTTGAACACAACTTCCCAGATGGCATTCCTTACTCCAGAGAGAGAGAAATTTATTTGACAACTTACTTCATCCTACTGGCCACAACAACCCAGCTATCTGCAAGGAAAATACTGCAAGCTCTGGGGTTTATGGCCTCTTGCATTCTGTTAATTCCATATGCAAGACTGCATATGAGGAAACTTCAGTGGTATCTAAAAGGTCTATGGTGTCAACATTCTCAGGACCTGGAAACAATAATTCCTATCATACCGTGTCTAAGGGCAGAGTTCCTTAGGTGGGCAGAGGCCTGCAACCACAACAAGGGACTCTCTCTCACTCTACCCCCTGCCACCCAAACCCTAACAACAGACGCATCAGACTACGCATGGGGAGCTCACATTGCAGGGCAGTGCATTCAGGGCAAATGGAGCCCAAAGCAGATGCACCTGCATATCAATCAAAAAGAAATGTTAGCTGTACAGAATGCTCTGACAGGCTTCAAAGGCCTTATTCTTCCAGGACAACTATTGGTAAAGATAGACAACACCACAGTTATGTGGTACATAAACAAGCAAGGGGGATCTCATTCCTACCCACTCTGCAGACTAGCCATGGGTCTGTGGAACACAGCCTTGAGCAATCAAGTGCATCTACAAGCTCAGTTTCTGCCAGGCAAACTAAATTCACTGGCAGACAATGTAAGTTGAAATCTCATGGACCCACATGAATGGAAACTGGAATCCAAAATATTCAAGCTTTTGGGGAACAGATGGGGGACACCAGAGGTGGACATGTTTGCTTCCCCTCAGAACTATCAGTTGAACAAGTACTGCACCAGAACTCCCCACAGCCAAGCTTGGAAGGTGGATGTCCTGTCCTTTTCCTGGGAAAGCCTCTCAGTCTATGCCTTTCCCCCTCTGCCTCTCCTCTCGAAGGTACTACTAAAAATCAAACAGGACAAGCCAAGGACAGTCCTGATTGCACCAGACTTGGCCACACCAGCACTGGTATCCTCTTTTGCGCAGTCTGAAAGTGCTACAACCATGGCACCTGCCTCAGACCCCTTTCCTGCTGTTCCAGCAAGGGGGGGGCAAATTCTGCACCCTCACCTTCAGACCCTGAACCTTGCAGCCTGGCTAATCCCATGAACTCACCTCTAGCAACCCTCAGTAAGCAGGTGCTGGATGTCATTCTTGAGGCAAGGAGGCCTAGTACTAGAAAAATCCTATTCAGAAAAGTGGAACAGATACTGTTCCTGGAGCCAGTCTCAAGGGATGGGCACAACTGTGCCCAGCTTACCTCCTATACTAGAGCACTTAACAGAAATGGCTCCACAAGGGCCTATCTTTCTCTTCAATTAAGATTCATGCCTCTGCCATCTCAGGTCATTATAATACTGAGCCACACCCCTCTTCTCTCATCCTGTGGTAAAACAGTTCCTTAGAGGGGCCAAAAATTTAAGCCCCCCCCCCCCAGGAGAGCTCCCACTCCAGCCTGGGACCTTAACTTTGTATTGGAAAAACTTGCACTTCCCCCTTTCGAACCGGCTGCTACAGCAGAGTTAAAATTCCTCTCATGGAAAACAGCTTTACTTCTAGCCATCATTTCAGCAAGAAGAGTGTCTGAACTGCAGGCCCTTACGTCAGTGGAACCCTTCATCATCTTCCATGCGGAAAGGGTTTCCCTCAGAACTAACCCATCTTTTATGCCCAAGGTGGTGTCTAGTGTGTCTTTAAACCAGTCCATTCATTTGCCTACTTTTTTCCCCTAATCATCAAAATAAAGGGGATACTGCATTCTCTAGACGTGCACAGACAGCTTAGATTTTATTTGGACAGGACTAAGCCTCTCAGAAAATATGACCAGCTGCTAGTCAGCTTTGCTGCAGGGCCAGAGGGGAAGGTCATTTCAAAGCAAACCATATCTAAATGGATAGCACAGTGCAACCATTTCTGCTACAAGCACCATGGAAAACCTACCCCACGGGATAAAAACACATTCCACTACAGATGCATCTACCTCTACTGCATTTCTCAGAGGAGTCCCTACCAGGGACATCCTGGAAGCTGCAACCTTGAGCTCTGTACACACTTTCACCAAGCATTACTACTTGCCTATCTTTTCTAAATCCATAGCTAGATTTGCCACAGCAGTCTTACAGGGCCTGATTGCCAGTCCTAATCTACCTCCACCCTTCTTTAGCTTTGAGAATCAACCCAGATGTGATGACTGCAACAGTGAAACATGAAGAACATAGTACAGTTGTGTACACTTGCCATAAATGTGGATGTTCGAGTGTATTCACTGTTGCAATCCTGGTTACCCTCCTTCCAGCCCCCTGATTCTTTGCTTTCACCTATCCTTTTTGGTTTGGCATATCTTATACTATGTGTATTTGCTTTTTGCTGGGGGTGTTCCACACCATATAATTGCTTCCTATTTTGGGGGCACCTGACATCTGGGGCAAGAAAAACTGATGTAATGGCATCGGCTGCATGTTTTATACCCCTGACGACCTGACTTCATGGAAGAAGCGACACCATCCAATGCAGAAATCCCAAAACTCTCGTATTCAGGCCAGCTGAGGGCTACCTGCAGGCACTTAACCCAAATGTGATGACTGCAACAGTGAATACACTCGAACATCTACATTTATGGTAAGTGTACACAACTGTACTTTTCTTGCACTCTACAGAGTTATTTAGCAAAGTGCAGCCATTTTAGGAATGTTTCGGTGTACTGTTTATTCACAAAGTGCAGTTGCTTTGAAATGTTTTTTACTTAGAGTTTCTTCTGCCCATTTTATTCGCACAGTGCAGTTATTTTGAAATGTTTCTTACACTAAGAAGCAATTTCTTACACATCCCAAAGATATGCTGTAGGTGGATTGGACACTCTAAATTGGCCCTAGATGTGAGTGTGTGTGTGCCTTCTGTGGAAGGTTGGGCGCCAGGCTGGCAACTCGACACCGTAAAACTCCACTGCCAATCATGAGCGGACAGGTGATCCGCTGTGGCGACCCCCTAACCGGGAAAAGCCGAAAGAAGAATATAGTGATTTCAAGTGTATTCTTGTGCCCCGGAGACTTATTTCGCAAAGTTCAGTTATTCAAAGGCTTGTTATGCTACTGGGCATAGTTACAAGTACTGACGCAAAAGTTTTGGCATATATTTGTGCATGCATGTTCGTATAATTACGAGTGGACTTGGGTTGCATTGTGTTTTACTGTAATTTGTGGCATGGCAGATGGATTTCGAACACCATCACCACTTGTGTTTGATCAGAATATTGCAGAGAAGTGGAGAATATTTGATCAAGAGTATAATATTTTTATACAGGCAGCTTATTCTGATGAAGATGCACGCACCAGGGCATTCATTTTTCTAAACTTCGCTGGGTCAGAGGTCATTGAAAAAGACTGTTCATTTGTATATGCACCAGCAGTAAATCGTCATATTGTTATACAGGCTGAATCAAGGGATGACCCCAAGCGCTTGAAATGCAAATTCAAGGAAACGTGCAACCCCCAGACAAATGTTACATTAGGGAAGTAAATACTGTGGGAAGAAATAGCCAGGGAATTGTTATGACTAAGCTTTTATAGGCCCTAGGGCCAATAGCCTAGTACCAACCTATGAGAGGCATTTGTTTTACACAAGAGATCAAAAGCCAGGAGAAACTTTTGGAACTTATATTACTTATCTGAAAAACAAAGCTAAAACGTGTAGGTTTGGTGATTTAAAAGATGAGTTAATAAAGGACAGGCATGTGTGTGGTATTAATAGTGCTGCAGTGAGAGATTTTGCTTCATGACAGTGATTTAACGCTAAGCCAAAGCTATTGAGATTTGCCAAATCCATGAAGTTACAGAAAGGCACACAAGTATGCTTGCAAGTGATGACTATGGTTTCAGCAGGCTCTAGAGAAAATGTAAACAGCATGCAACACGTGACTAGCAGACGCAGGTCTAAGCACATGGCAGCTGTAACCCCTCCGAGTGTGGCAGGTAAAACCCGTAGTTTTCCTGCAGGTTCTAAGACTAGTTCAGTGAGAAGGACATGCTCAGTGTAGTACAAGGGTGAGTCAGCAAAACCCAAATCAGACTTTATTGTTAAGTGTTGCAATTGTGGTGCCAATCAGGAATCTGAGAGAGAAAAGTGCTTAGCATTTGGTCAGCAATGCCGCAAGTGTAAAAAATCTAACCTTTTTCAAAAGTTTTGCAAATCAAGTAAACCTCACACAGGGTCACTTTAAAAAGCAAGTTGATCATATAGAGAGATGCAACTCTGCTTTCTACGTAGATGGTGTATCAGTAATTGGTGAAAAGGTCAATGCAGTAAATTTTTTGGCAAAGAACAAAGTGTTTTGTACTGTCCATATCAATGGTAACTCCACCAAGCTCAAAGTAGACACTGGTTCAAGTGTAATGTAATGTCAGCAGACATATTTGCTAAGGTGAGAGCTGTTGAGCAACTTAATGTGGCCAGTTGTGCGAAACTTGTTTATGGAGGTGAAGAAATTCAAACTGAAGGCTTAGTAGTGCTTTCATGTTATTTGTCTAGGAACTGGTACAGCTTACTATTCTATGTAGTCCAAAGAAATGTACAATCATTATTGGGTCTCAGACAGTTTGAGAATGAATCTCCTTTCCTTTACCAAAGAGGTTCGTCATAAGCACATCTCAGTTCCAGTTTTACTGAAGCTATTTTCTGAGTATACTGATGTTTTCAATGATAAGTTAGGCAAATTTCCAGTTGTGTTTTCTATGAAGTTAGACAGAGAGGTCAGTCCAGTGGTCAGACCATCAAGAAAAGTTCCGATAGCTATGCAAAATAAAGTCAAAGCTCCGTTAGATAATATGGTGCAGCAAGGTGTAATTTGTCCAGTTACAGAACTTATTGAATGGTGTTGTCCATGGTAGCAGCCCACAAAAAAGACTCAGGTGAAATCAGAATATGCATTGACCTACGAGATTTGAACAAAGCATTAAAGAGACTACATCATCCTATGCGTACAGTAGTGGAAGTCGCAGCCCTAATATCAAATGCCACTGTCTTTTCTGTGTTGAATGCAAAAAGTTCATTTTGGCAAGTGATGCTTAATTGCAGATCTTCAGTACTGATGAAGATATAGATTCCTCAGGATGCCATTTGGAATTTATTCTGTAAGTAAAGTCTTTCATCGTGCAGTGGAGCAAATTTTTTTCAGGTTATCCTTTTTGCCATAATAGTAGATGATTTATTGGTTGGAGGCAATGGTGAAGCAGAACATGACAGAAACCTTAGGAAAGTTCTAGACAGAGCATGTGAAGTGAACTTGAAGCACAATTCTCTGAAGTGCAAACTCAGATTACTAGAAGTTACATATGTAGGTCATTTATTTACTAGCACTGGCTTGCGACCACACCTGTCCAACCAAGCAGCCATTCTTGAGATGCCAGCACCAGATAATGTTCAAGCTCTACAATATTTTCTTGGTATGGTCAACTATTTGAGCAAGTTTATAGCAGACTTCAGTGAGTTGACAGTGCCTTTGAGAGAGCTGACGTGCAAATATGTTACATGTTCGTGGTTGGAACAGCACCAGAGTGCATTTGAAGACCTTAAGTAGAAAATTGCCACCCCACCTACATTAAAATACTATGATGTCAATAAACCAGTCACTCTTTCTTGTGATGCTTCAGAATCTGGTCTTGGCACAGTTATTCTTCAAGAGGGGAAGACCAGTAGCCTATGTATCTAGAACTCTTATCCAAACTGAAATGCAGTATGCTCAAATTTAGAAAGAACTTTTGGCAATAGTATTTGCATGTTCCAAGTTTCATGATTATATTTATTGTCAAGCTATTCAGATTGAAACTAATCACAAACCTCTAGTCAGTATTTTAAAGAAACCTATGCATTCACCTCCAGCGAGATTGTAAAAAATGATGCTCAGATTGTAAAATTACAACTTCAAAATGGTCTATACAAAAGGCAGACTTCTTTATCTGGCTGATACCTTATCCAGATTGCCCAGAAATACAACTGAACAGCTTAATGCAGAGAATTTTGACTTTGATGTCATGGAAGTATGTAATTTTTCTACCACGAGACTTGATGAGCTTGAGAGATCATGCAAAGACTGATCCAGTTTTGCAGAAGCTCAACCACTTCATTAGTGTTTGGATGGCTGTCAAAGCAATCTAGTGTACCGCCTGAAGTGCAAATTTAATTTCCTTGCAGAGATGAGATATTGATGGGAGATGGCATTATTTTCAAAGGTCATAAAATTGTTGTTCCTGCTTTCTTACAATGTGAATATATCCAGATTTTGCATCGTGGTCACCCAGGTTCCAACTCTACCAAATGAAGGGCAAGAGGACAAGTGTTCTGGCCTTCTCTAGCAAAAAATATTGATTACTTTCTTCTTCTTCAGTATGCAATAGTATTAAACCACATTTGCAAAAAGAACCACTTCAGCTAAGTCAATTTCCTGAACTACGTTGGTCAACAGTCACCACTGATCTATTCGAGTGGAACAGTCAGCATTACTTTGTGTTGGTAGACTCTTATTCGAACTGGTTTGAGATTGATTTACTACCTAATATAACGTCCACTGCTGTTATCACCAAGTTGAAGCATCATTTCTCAGTCCATGGTAGTCCACACAAAGTTATTTCTGACAGTGGTACCCAATTTACCAGTCAGTTTTCAGAAATTTGCAAAATAATGGGACTTTGTAAGTGTTACTAGTAGTCCAGAATATCCACAGTCAAATGGACTAGATGAATGTGCAGTACAGAGTGCAAAGCAATTACTAGAGAAGTCAAGGCTTGCTAATACCGATATCTCTCTGAATTTACTCTATCTCAGAAACATACCCGGTGACGATATGTTTGGCTCACCTGCTCAGAGACGTCTATCTAGGCAAACCAGAACAACATTGCGTTTCAATTCCAGTTTGTTGAGGCCTAAAGGTAAGAACAGAACAGTCCGAGCCCAACTATTCAGAAAGTATTCTTTCCAGAAGTCCAGCTATGATAAGTCGAGCAGATTTTTTCATCCATTGAAAGGAGAGATGATGATACAACTGGCGAAAGGTTTCGACCGGATTGGTCAAGTAACAGGTATATTTGCCAAGCCAAGATCCTTCTTCGTGGAATCTGAGGGTATAGAGTACAGGAGAAATCACAGACATCTTCTTCCTCTGTCAGAATCAATATTGCAGCATTGTTCCTGTGATACAGACTCTAGATCTCAGAGCAATCCAGACAATGTTCCTGTTTCAGGACGTGTCTTAACTTCTACTTCCATTCCTGATGATGCTCCTGATATCCCCAAAGTTGAATATTCAGCAGAGACAGTCCCAGTTGCTAGACCTAGTTCTAATTTCTATGTCACATGATTTGATCGTATTTCCAGACCTAGTGTGAACTACACAGCAACCTAATCATAATTGTCTGTATGTATTTCGATCTGCATAATTGCATGTCACAGAATTATTTTGTATCATTTGCATGTCACTTAATGTTGTTAGTAATGCATGACTCATTTCTCAAAGACAGAGGATGTAGAATAGGACAGCACATCCATATAAATAGCAAGCACGTGCTAGCTTCATTGCCATTTTGCAAGTGCAGTCAGTGTGTGAGCATGTATGAGTGTGATGGCTAGTTTGTTTACAATTTTATCTAAGTTAGTTAAGCCTCACTCCTCATATGTTTGTACATAATAAAACTGCTTGAACAGAACCCACAGATGTTCATCTGTTTTATCCTGACCAGACGAGCGACAGGTAGCAAGTGTTTCTCATTATTTGGAATAGAATTCATAACAACCAAAAGCAAAAAAAAAACCCAAGCCAGGTTTGATATTCCACATTATATGTGGTATTGAATCTAATGTTTGATATCCAAATGTGAACAGTCTTTGTTTCCTGTAAAGCATGACAGTGTTCTGACTAAAATCCAGGATGTGAAAATCAGTGGAAGTATGATGTTTGTAGTTGATTTATCTGTCTAGATATTGACTGGGTAAACAGGTCAACATCAAATAAATATACTCAAATATTAACTCACTATGTTAAAATAGTTATGGCAATATCTTGGCTGTCCTACTGGCATACCAAAGATCATTCTGCTGTTTGTACCATCTGTAATTAAACCAGATCATGATATCTTTTAAAGCAAGTAGTAATAGTAGGAATCTCAGTCATAATGAAATCACTCTTCTGGTTGTTGCCTCTGGAAAATGATGCAATAAATTACATTGTATGGAAATTAGGGCAAATGTGGAGAACACTGTACCCCTGCCAAGTCCTGATCCAGAATGCAAGAGATATTATATGAACATCTGTGGCTAGGTAACAAACACCTGCAATTTTCTTCTTTCTGGGTTAAGTAGTTCACTTACATGAGTAGAGGAGTGTTGCTTAATAACTAGCTTTCTTTTTCGGGATTAATGCCGCTAATCTTCCCTGATTTTCAGGTGATAGCTTTCCTGAAATGCACAGGATAAAAGTAGGGTTTTAGAAACAAACTAAGATAGCTATATAGATCAGTAAGTTGCAGAGTTATTTCTGTTTAAACAGACAGACCATTAGATAGCCAGATCAATTGTTAGATGCATAGATTAGAATGGACAGACAGAATGTTAATTTGGTTTGTAAAGGGAGGATGCAGCAAAACATTTTCAAACAAATAGTACAAGGAAAAGCAGTAACTGAGCTATCATTACTGATAAAGCTAGGATTATTCTGCTGCCCATGGTTATACCCTGTGTAATTAACCCAAAGAATAGCAGATTTAGTCACAATTAAGTTGTTCATCCTTGCTGTTACAGCTAGTTTGAAACACTCTATTGCAGTAACTGACATTGTAATGAAAACAGGACACCATCCTTACTGCTGACTAAAGTATCCCTGCTCAAAATACTTTCAGTGATTTGTAGTTTTTTAGTCAAACTCAACTCTTTGTGACTTCAAGGGCTGTAGCACACCAAGCCTTACTGTCAAGAACTGCTTCTTTAAGTTCTTGCAAATTCATATTCATTACTTTAGTTATGCTGTCCATCCACCTTAGCCTCTCTCACCCCTTGTTTTGCTTCGACTTTTTCATCATCTGTGTCTTTAATCTTGTCTTTGCGATATATGGCCAAAACGTATTAATTTTAGCTTTGTCAGGTCTTCCAGTGGACAGTCTGGGTTTCTTTCTTTAAATATTAACTAGCTAGATCATTTTACAGTCCATGGAATTCTCAAAAGTTTTCAACACCACCATTATTCAAAAACATACCCTTATTTATAGTCATATTCGTACAGCTGTGTGTTACTACTGGGAAAACCATAACTTTGTAGATACCTTTGTTGCCAATTTGATGTCTTTGTTATTTAAAGTCTTCTCCAGATTTGCTGTAGTCTTCCTTTCAAAACGAAAGTGCCTCTTAATTTTACAGCTGTTATCTCCATTTGCAGAGATCTCTGAGGCCTGGAGAATAACATTTGTCATGGTCTCCACTTCTCCATCTATTTGCAAAGAATTGATAGCGCTAGATTACATTATTGTCATCATGTTATGTTATGTTGAGCAACATACCAGCTTTTGCGCTTTCATGTTAGCAGGCTATTTAAGCCTGACTCGTTTTCAGCCTTAAGGGTGATATCATGTACGTATCTGAGGTTGTTGATGTTTTTTCTAGCAGCTTTGATTTCTGTATCTGATTCATTTAACCCAGCATTTTGCATGATATGAGCATATAACTTGAATAAGTAAGGTGACAGTATACAGCCTTGTTATACTCCTTTCCCAATCTTGAACCAGTCGATTTTTTCTAACCATTGCTGCTTGATGTTCTTCATGTTTCACTGTTGTGGTCATTACATTTGGGTTATCTGCTTGCAGGTAGCCCTCAGTCGGCCTGATTAACAAAGTCTTGGGTCCTGCGTCAGTTGCTGTCCCTTCTTCCATGACGTCAGGTCGTCAGGGGTATAAAACATGCAGCCGACGCCATTACATCAGTCTTTCTTGCCGTGCGGTGCCCGAAGCAGAAGCAGTTTGCAAGTGCTGATCAGCCGACTCCTGAAATTTTCGTTTTCGAGTTTCAGAACCGAAGTCTTCAACTAAAGCTAAGTACCCCGTTGGGGAAACTTTTTCTTGCTCCTTACCAATGTCAGTAAAAGTTAATAATTGCATTATTTGTGGAAAGCAAATACCTCAAAGATTTTCATTCGTACTGTATTCCTTGCCTAGGCCCTGACCACGACATACTTTGCTGTCAGTTTTGTGCTTTATTTAATCAGCGCACTATCCATCGTCTGCATATTTTTGCCTCTAAATATTTCGGTTCTGTGTTTAATTATCCAGAAATGTCGTTGGTTAGCCATCCGATAACCAGGATTCTGAAAAAATGCAAAGATAAAGATAGAGACTGACCGCCGAGGTCCAAAACTGCAGACAATGCTTCTCCTAAGCCAGTCGCCAGTTCGCCGGTACTCAGTGAGGCGCTTTCGCAGCCCCTGATACTCGCTATTTCTGATTCGCAGGCCACTACTGAGACCCATTTGGAGTCCGGTATGCTGCGAGATGCTTCAACTATGGAACCCGCGGATATCTCTACCTTGGATGGGTCCAGAGTCGCTGTGCAGGCACCAGCTTCTGAGGGTGTATTCAGTCCTACGGACTTGCATATTAAACAGACGCCTCCTTCTTTACTTAGGCCGAAATCTTGATCCATGCCTGAAAAACTGACGCCCAGGCCACATGCTCAGGCCTTTATGCCTAAGAAACAAATGATAAGAATGGCTGAAGATCTAAAAACTCTAATCAGAGGTAGCCAACCCCCCCGCCCCTTCTAAGAGGCCTAGGACTGAAGTTGATTTTATGAATCTTCTGATCATGATTCTGTTTTTTCTGATGATCTGGATTTGCCCTTATCAACTTATGAAGATTCTGATGCAGAGGACTACATTCTCTCTGCTTCCCCTCCTGAGGATTTTTCTTTTGGGGAAACCTTACATACTCTAAGGGAGCATTTCCACCAGGAAAGCCAGGATTTTTCTGATTCAAAAAAGAGGCTTAGGGATTTCCTTCTCTTACCTCAGCATAGGCCTTCAGCTATTCCTCCTGTACTAGACATTGTTGATGCTTTTTCGGAATCTAATTTGTCCCCTGATTCCCTGCCTTCTGCTCCCAGAAAACCTGACAGATACTACAGGGTCCCTGAGTCCCACAAGTACCTTTTTAAAAATCCTATTGCAGATCCAGAGACTATTTCACAGGGGCCAAAGGGTATTAAGGCTTCTACTGCTAAAAATCCTACCCCTTCTGATAGAGACTCCAGGGCGCTGGATAGATGGGGTAAGAAGGTTTACACTTCTGCAACCTTGGCCATTAGGGCTTTAAACTGCCAGTTTCATATGTTAAAGTCTTTATCAGCAACATGTTATTAGACTGCTTAAACAGAAAATGATGTTGATTCCTGACTGTGTGGAAAATAAAGAATTACAGGATTTAATGCATTCTGCTGAACAAGTTGGAAAACATGCTTTGCAATGTGGTTTTGATTCATTAGAGGCCTCTTGCAGGGCTGTTGTTACTGGGTCTGTGCTCAGAAGGCATGCTTGGCTTAAGGAGCAATCTTTGCCTGATCATGTTAAAGCTAAATTGTTGGATGCTCCTTTAAATCAGGACCGCCTGTTTGGCAACAAGGCTGAGGAAGTTCTTAAAAAGATGGAAGATAAAGCTAAATCTATGCAAACTGTTAAAGATTTTTTACATGTTCAGCCTCCTAGATTTAGTAGGCACTGACCCTCTAAGAATTGGTCATTTCCAGCCCCTTCCAGGTCTTCTCAAGCAAAACCCCGACACAGCACACTGAGCTAATCGAAGGAAAAACACGGAGGAAACTCGGAGCTATAATATATAACATTAAGTATCCTGTTTTTTGGTTTTTTTTTTTTTTTTTTGTTCTTTATTTCTTAGTTATTTATAGCACCTTGTATACTGTGTATTTTTCTAGCTAGTTTCACTGTGTGTGAGGTATTAACTGGAAATTGTCCACTTTTATTAAGCATCTGTTGGGTTGTTTGTTTCTGATAACTTGTTGCAGTTAAACTCTTTTTTCTAGAGGCTCCTTTAGCTGTTTAAAACTTTCATTTAAAGGCTCACTACTGCTTTTCAGCTGTGAGAAACATTTCTGCAGTTTGTTCTAAGTAGTGGGGATATTTGTAGCATTTCCATATTCAGGCTTGTATTTGGGCCTAGTGTTTGTGGAGGCTGTGTGTCTGAGCACATATTCAGGGACATCTTGGTTTAGCCAAAGCCATCAGGTATTTCAGTGAGAGCGAATTGTTTGAGGTCATTGGCTGACTGAGGTCACCTGGACTAAAGCTTGGACTAAGCACCTCATTGGTTCTTTTGAGATTTCTTTCTTAAAAGGTGTCTCAGGTTTCAGCCTTCTGTTACCTAAGAAGTTCAGTTGTGAAAAAAAAAAAGTTATCTGCTTTTACTGTATTTGTGTTTCTTCCTACTTTATTTTGCTTTTGCGTCATCTTAAAAGTACTCAATTGTATTTATTACTGCTTGGTGTAACTCATTCTAAGCCTTTTAGTGTAAGCACTTGGGCTTCAGACCAGTTGTTTTACATTAAGAAGGTTTGTGGTCTGCACTGTAGTGGCAGAACAGGTAGCTTACATCCTTCTAAGTTGGGAACTGCTGATTGAGGGCTCAGTGTCTGTTATTCTAAAAGTGTATTAATTCTGGTTTAAGCACTTGGGCTTCAGGCCAGTTATTTTACATTAAGAGGGTTCGTGGTCTGCACTCTTGTGGGAGGAGAGGCTGGACTCTGCCCTTCTGAGCTGGGAATTTCTGGTTAAAGGCTTATAGTGCCTGCATATTTGAACTGCTTCTTACTGAAACTGGTACACCTTGTTTGTTGTAGCATAGACTAGATCCAGGCCTGCTGAATCTAGCTTTGTTTGTATAACTTGAGCACTAATCCAGGCATTCTTTAAAGTATTCAATTGTATTTATTACTGCTTGGTAGTAACTTGATTAAAGTGTAGCTATCATTCTAAGTCTTTTGGATTAAGCACTTGGGCTTCAGGCCAGTTGTTTTACATTAGGAAGGTTTGTGGCCTGCACTGTGGTGGCAGGACAGGTAGCTTACATCCTTCTAAGTTGGGAACTGCTGATTGAGGGCTCAGTGTCTGTTATTCTAAAAGTGTATTAGTTCTGGTTTAAGCACTTGGGCTTCAGGCCAGTTATTTTACATTAAGAAGGTTCGTGGTCTGCACTCTTGTGGGAGAAGAGGCTGGACTCTGCCCTTCTGAGCTGGGAATTTCTAGTTAAAGGCTTATAGTGCCTGCATATTTGAACTGTTTCTTACTGAAATTGGTACACCTTGTTTGCTGTAGCATAGACTAGATCCAGCCCTGCTGAATCTAGCTTTGTTTGTATGCTTGTTATTGTTTGCTTGTTATTTCCCTGAAACGCTAATTCCACCTAAAACGCGGCTTTTCAGCACTTCTGTGGATCCCTAGTGATATCTGCATTGCTTACTGTACTTATTTCCTTGTTTCACTTGAAAGAAAGTTACTGTTTGTCGTTTTTGCATTTAAGTTACCTGTAACACATTGCATTTAAGTTACCTGACACTTGCTCACTAAAGCAATGATATAAGTCAGCACTAAAAAATTAAAAGCACTACACCCTCATAAACTCCCCTTGAGTATCTTGTTCCCCATTGGCCATTTTTTTCAATTATAAAGGAATTCCCAATACTATTCTAGCATGTCCAAAGGTCAGTTGTCAATCTCCTCTCTGGTCCAGCTGGTAAATCTGGGAATCTTGAGGCAATGTTACAACTGCCTCATGTACACAGACAACCCTCTACTCCTCCCAACAAATTCCAACACATGAGAGAGATGCAACCATATAGCCAAACTGGAGGCTAAGCTCTATCAACTCAGTACTGGCGTAACCAGTCATGAGAAGGAAACCACACTCACTACATTTCCAGTCTCACATAGACCTACCATGACAGCAAACCAAACACATAAACACACAAAAACATACTCGGAGGCTCTAAATAAAAATCTGCCTAAGCAGCAGAGACCTCCAAAGCAGACACCCAAGCAACCCCTACCCCAAAACAAAACACGTGCAACACATAGCTCACAAAGCCAGTGTGCCGAACAGTCACAGCCCTTAAGGCTAAACAACACACCTGATACACTTGTAATAGGTGACTCTATCGTCAGGCACACTGACGTCCCGCTCACCAGGCTGAACAAGGAGAAGGTCACGGAGAGCTGCCTGTTGGGCGCTAGGATCCACCACATAACACAAGCACTTAGGTCACTCCAAGGCAAGTACAAATATGACTCAGTCATTGTCCATGCTGGTGTGAATGACCCGAGACGTACCTCCCTGGACTACATGAAAAGAGACATAGAGGAGCTCTCTGAGCATGTAGCCCGGGCCGGTATGACCCTGACCTTGAGTAGCATCTTACCCTCACCAAGAATGATGCCACAATATGAAGACAAGATGATCAATTTCAACAACTGGCTTAAGTATTGGTGTCATTCAAAGGGGATCCAATGCCTGTCAGCATAGGATGACATGCTCGACAAGCCACGATGCTTCGCTAGGGACGGCTTGCACCTGTCACCCCTGGGCTTTCGGATATTGGCAAAGGCTTTTGCTACCCCCATAGTGCCTTTTTTAGGCAAGGCTCAAAAGACAAACCCACCTCCATAGGTATCACAAGGGATAAGAAACTAAGAGTAATGCTACTCAACGCCAGAAGTCTAAACCTCAAGATGCACGCACTCAAAACTCTCCTTAGCATGGAGAACATCAGTATCTGTGCAGTAACAGAAATCTGGTTCAAGGCTCCCGAGAGCACCCCAGCACTACCAGGTTATACCTCATACCATGCTTTTCGGCCCCAAAACTTGGACCGAACCACAAAAGGAGGGGGAGTATCAATATGCGTCAAAGATACCCACACCTCCCAAGTTGGTGGCACAGCACGAAGCATCAGAGACTATCCATGTTCCACTTACAGTGGGTAAAACTGCCTTCCAGTTTATAGCCTGCTACAGACCACCCTCCCAAACCCAGGAACCCCACTCGGCCTTACTGAGAACACTGAAAAATATGAAGGTCCCCCCAAACACCATTATATTGGGCGACTTCAACTACCCAAACATAGACTGGGAGCATTACTCTAGCTCCAAAACCCTAGCCCAAAGGTTCCTAAAATTTATAAACTCAAATGCTATGGAACAACTTGTTACCACTCCCACAAGAGGGGAAAACATACTGGACCCTGATCATCGCCAACATGGAGACTCTATATGCTCCAGACCAGAAGTGTATCCCTCTGGTAAGATCAGACCATAAGCTAATCTCACTGGATATTCACATCCCGACCCTACCCCCTGCCCAGAAAACCACAGTGAAAAACTTCTCTAAAGCAAATTTCACACTCCCCAAAACCGAGGTGGAATCCTTCAAAGCCCCCCCGGGCCTGTGGAAAATACGGCCCAGACCGCAGAATCCTTTATAAACGCATTCTATGAACACCTTCAGGAATGCATGGATCATGCAATCCCAAATAAAACCGAGACCCAATCCTCCAAAGGCAGACGTCCTGTCTGGTGGACCCTAGCCATAAACAAATTATACAATAGAAGGAGGAAGCTACTACATGATGGAGCAAAATCCCAAAAAGGGAAGGCATCTCTGGTCAGTATTAGCAAAAAACTACGGGCACTCATAAAATCGTCTAAGGTCAGCTTCGAGAGAAAAATTGCACAGGACACTAAGGATAATCACAAGGCTTTTTTTAGTTATGTTAGGAACCTGGGTGGGAATTCCCAGATATGCTCAGAATTAGTCCAAAATGACAAAAAATACACCGAACCCACAGACATTGCGAACATCCTAGCTGACAGGTTCAGCGCAAACATCCCCCCCCCCCCACCAAAAGGGCAAATATTTATCCCAGCAGAGTGCTGCCACCCTGACATCTCAGATGCTCAGATAAGAGCTGCCCTCTCCAAAGCAAAAAACACAGCATCAATGGGACCAGACGGTGTCCCGGGCTGCGTCCTACATGAACTCCAAGAAGAGCTAAACCCAAACATAAAACTACTGTTCATTCTCAGCCTTAGAACAGGATATGTACCCAAAGAGTGGCGTACAGCAACAGTGGTCCCTCTCCACAAAGGTGGTGCCTCAACGGATCCTGGAAACTGTCTCCCCATAAGCCTGACTAGCTTGGTCTGCAAAGCTATGGGAAGGATCATGGACCTCATAAATAAAGATATTGGGGACCTACAGACACTGGATCCTACCCAGTTCGGCTTTAAGGGCAGATCCTGCCTCTTAAACCTGGTCGATTTCTTTGAAACAGTCACCAAGGCCATTGACGAGGGGAAGGTGGTCCACACAGCCTACTTGGACCTCGCAAAAGCCTTCGATACAATACCCCATTCGGGCATTATAGATAAGCTCACCAGCTTAAATTTAAACCCCTATGTCACTAGATGGGTTGCAAACTGGCTCAAGGACAGAACCCACATGGTTAGAATTGCTGGAGCCATGTCAGACTCCAAACCAGTTACAAGTGGCGTCCCACAAGGCTCAGTCCTGGGACCTCTCTTGTTCGGTATATATTTCTCGGAGGTACAGGCCAACACGGAAGGACTGTGGCTGACCAAGTACGCAGATGACTACAAACTGGGTGCCATAATCGACTCTCCAGCCTACACAAGCATCCTCCAAAAGGGCCTCATAGAAACAGACAACTGGTGCCAGAGCCATGGCCTCAAGCTAAATGCCAAAAAGTGTATAGTCATCCCCTTTGGCCAAAACAAAGTGCCCACAAACTACCACATAGGTGGTAATCCATTAAGTACAGAAGAAGTAATTAGGGACCTGGGGACCCAAGTTGATAGCAATCTCTCATTTGGCAACCACGTGGCCAAAGTGGTTAGAAAAACATTTTATATAGCCCACCTAATCATGAAGGGATTTACATCTAGATCAGGGGAGGTCATCGTGTCTCTTTACTCATCCCTCATCAGGCCCATAATTGAGTACAATGCCTCTTTTGGGATGTACCTTACCAGACACCTGCAGCAACTGGAAAGACCCCATCAAGAGGATCAAAGGGCTCAAACAGATGCCATATGCTGCCCAGTTAAAGAAACTCTAGCTCTACTCAGTGGCATACCGCCTACTCAGAGGCGATCTGTGCCTGACGTATAAAGCAATGTCCAACCCGGAATTAATGGACATGCTGCACCTCAGAAAATCCAAATCCCATCGAGCTATGCGCTCGAGACTTGAACCTCAGCACTGAAATAAATAGGACATGCTGGAGGGACAGATTCATAACCCACAGGCTCCCTTCACTCTGGAATAAAATCCCAGTCCAGGTTAGGCAGAGTCCCTCATTGACAGTCTTCAAGAGGAATCTTGATGAGTGGATGGGTATGTTTACCCCGGGTATCACTTCTGTGTCACTGTTAGACAGAGGCACAGTATACTAACCTCGAAAAAGGGCATAGCAAAATTAATTTAAAATGGGTGGTGAAAGCCAAACCCACACTGGCTAGGCTTATAAATGCCCTAGGGCAGATAGCCTAGTATGAACCTATGAGCAAAAAGCCCAGGTTTCAGTCCCAGGGGACACACAGAATTAAGCAGTGGTGGGCCTCCACTTCCAAATCTGGGAATAATACGACTCCCCCCTATTGTAAACTGTCTCAATGACTTCCTTTTAAAATTTCCAAGCACTTAACAACTGACTGCCCCTTTGGGGGAAAGATTGCTCTTCATGCAAAGAATTGGGAACTCATTACCCAGGACAAATGGGTTTTAAATAGTGTCCCAGGGATACAGATTTCACTTCCACACATTGCCAACATCAAGCGGGTGGCCTGACCTACCCCCAAATCAGTGGGCAGAGGCCCAAAAACAAGTACTTTCTCTCTTGAACATGGGGGCAATTCAACTGGTACCAGAAAAGGAAAAGGGACAAAGTTTCTACTTGAGACTTTTCCTGGTACCCAGAAAAGACAATTCGTGGTGTCCTATCCTGGACCTGTCTACTCTAAACACCTTTTTGGAGATTCCAAAATTCAAGATGCTGACTCTTCACCAATTACTTCCTATGCTAGGCAAAGATGCCTGGTTGGCAACACGAGATTTAAAAGAAGCACGCCTGCACATTCCAATCAGGGAATCTTGCAGAAGATACCTACGCTTCAAAGCAGGCTGCACGCACTATCAGCTCTCTGCACTGCCCTTTGGCTTATCTACTGCGCCCAGGGTATTCACAAAGTGCCTAGCTCCAGTTATTGCATTTTGCAGGCAAAGAAATATTCAAATATACCCATACCTGGACAATTGTTTAATTCAGGCAGAAAGCCAGGACATACTTTTGAATCATCTGGCCTTTTTACAAAGGGTTCTAACTTGTCTGAGGTACACCATAAACGAAAATAATCACACCTGGTACCCTGTCAACAAATTATATTCCTGGGAGCAAGCTTAAATACAATTTCCCAGATGGCTTACCTCACGCCAGAGAAACAAATTCATTTGACAACATACTTCAAACAAGTGACCACAAAAATGCTGCTGTCTGCAAGACAAATACTGCAAGCCTTGGGGTTCATGGCCTCCTGCATTCTTCTAAATCCATATGCAAGACTGCATATGAGGAAACTACAGTGGTATCTAAAAAGCCTATGGTGTCAACATTTTCAAGACCTGGAAACAATGATTCCTATCATACCTTGCCTACGCCTAAAGTTCCTTTAGTGGGCAGAGGCCTGCCACCAAAACAAGGGACTACCTTTCACACCACCCCCTGCTGCCCAAACCCTAACAACAGACGCATCAGACTATGCATGGAGGGTTCACCTGGCAGGGAAGTGCATTCAGGGCAAATGGAACCCAAGTCAAATGCACCTGCATTAGCTGCACAGAATGTTCTGACAACCTTCAAGGGCTACATTCTTCCAGGACAACTAATGGTAAAGACGGAGAACACCACTGTTATGATGTCCTTCAAGAATGCAACTGCAGTCCTGACATATGGGTTGTCCTGCCTCAAGCATCCCTTCGGTCGGCCGGATTCCAAAGTCTTGGTCCGGCGTCGGCTGATGTCGCCTCTTCCCCGACGTCAGAGCGGCTGGGGTATAAAAGCATCAGCCGACGCCATCTTCCCCAGTCTTTCTTGCCGCGCGGTGACCGAAGCAGAAGCAGTTCGCAAGTGCCGGTCGGCCAGCTCCTGTGTTTTCAGATACCGAAGTCATCAAAAAGCTAAGTACCCCGTTGGGGAACCTTTTCTTGCCTCAGCCGATGTCATACAGAACTGAAAAAGTTAATTGTTTGTCTTGTGGTAAACAAATACCTCATAAGGACTTCCATTCTTACTGCCTTCCCTGCCTCGGCCCAGACCACAACACGTCGGCCTGTGCTTGCTTCAATAACCGCACACTTAGGCGCCGGGCAGAATTTGCTGAAGACTTTTTTGGGGAAAATTGCTCCTATATCATGCCGTCGGAACTTCCGACAGCACACGTTTCCAAAAAACGGAAGGACCGGGACCGACCTTCGCGGCCCGCGACTTCCACCGACACCATGCCTAAGCCTACCGCGAGTGCATCGGTCTCTTCGGAGGCGGTAATTCAACCGCTCCAGGCCGACGACACCGCTTTACCGCACACTTTGGTCCCAGAGGCTCCCCCGGTGCCAGTTGTTTTTCCTCCTGAAACCGAAGCCCAAGATTTGCCTGACACCATACCGGTGGACAAAGTTACTCCAGCACGTGGGGCAGCTAGGCCTCCTGTGTCTGTCCATCAAGGCCTACACACGTGCTAAGGCTGCCAGCCAGGCTAAGTCTCACCCTCCTAAATCTTTTCACAGACTCCCCGGATAAACAGATCATGACTTTAGCTGCAGATCTAATTTCTTTAATCAGGGCTCTCAGGCTCATCCAGACCGAGGTTCTCAGCGCCTTCAGACAAAAGGCCTAGGGTTGAGCAGACAGATACCCTTTCTTCAGATGAAGCCTCTGGTGAGTCAGGCCTTTCAGATTCCCAGGAAGAACCCTTCCCGCCTACGAGGATTCTGATGCAGATGAATCCATTCCTCTGCCTCCTTCTGAGGATATTTCTTTGGGAAGTTCTGCACTCCATGAGAGAGCATTTTCAGTGGCAGGGCCAGGACTTCTCGGACTCCAGGAAAAGGCTCGACCTTCCTTAAGTTACCCCAGCACAGGCCTTTAGCTATTCCCCCAGTGTTAGATGTATTGGATGATGTGTACTCAGACTCCAGTACTTCTCCTGATTCTCTCCCTCCTGCTCCTGCCAAGCCTGACAGATATTATAGGGTTCCTGAAACTCATAAGCATCTCTTTAAGGCCCACTCTGTTGACCTAGAGACTATTTCTCAGGGGCCCAAAGGAGTGGCCACTTCCACGACCAAGAATCCTTTGCCCACAGACAGGGAAGCTAGGTCCCTGGAGAGGTGGGGTAAGAAAGTTTATACCTCTACCACCCTTGCCATGAGGGTTCTTAACTGTCTTTTTCATATGTTTCAGTATCAGGATTTTCTGATGGATGATTTGCAGAAAAAGTTAGCCTCTCCTGAGCCTTTAGATAGAAAGGCTTTGCAGGATTTGGTTCATAATACTCAGCAGGTTAGCAATCATTTTCTTCAGTGGGGTTATGATGCATTGGAAGCTTCATGTAGGGCAGCTATGACAGGGGCCGTCATACGTAGACATGTTTGGTTGAAAGAACAGTCATTGCCAGACCATGTTAAAGTAAAGCTTTTAGATGCACCTCTGGAAAAAGACAAGCTATTTGGTGCTAATGCACAGGGTGTGTTGAAATCAATTGAGGAAAAGGCTAAATCAGTACAAACAGTCAAAGATTTCCTCCAGGTTCAGCCACCAAGGTTCAGCAGGAATTGGCCTTCGAAGAATTGGTCCTTTCCAGACACTGACAAGTTTCAAAGGGGAAAAAGCAGGCGTGCTCTAGGTAGAGGGCAATACCGAGGCTCCTACAGGGGCCGCCAATGGCAACCAACGAATCAGAGAAGTGGCGCAGGGACTCCCACTGCTCCACAGGGACAATCACAATGACTTGTCTTTGACACCGCCGACCAAGGCTCAGAGAAGCTCCTTTAGGCGGAAAGTTATCCTTATTTTCAAAGAATTGGCACGTTGTTACAAAGGACGGATGGATTTTGAACATAATAGACAAAGGTTACAGGTTCCACTTCCATACCTTACCAACAAGACAAGGCATGCCAAACCTGCCACACAATCAAAGGGCAGAGGCACTCATACAAGTTTCAAAGCTGCTACAAATCAAAGCAATAGAAAAGGTTCCTCCTCAGGAACAAGGCCAGGGATTCTACTCAAGACTGTTCCTTGTTCCAGGAAAAGAAAAGCAATGAAGACCTATACTGGACTTGTCCGCTCTAAACACTTTTCTCATTGTGCCAAAATTCAAAATGCTGACGTTACAGCAACTTCTTCCCATGCTGGGCAAGGGATCTTGGCTGGTTACTCTGGACCTCAAGGAGGCATACCTGCATGTCCCAATCAGACACAGCTGCAGAAGATACCTCAGATTTCTTGCAGGGTCAGAGCATTATCAATTCTCAGCATTGCCTTTTGGCTTATCTACTGCGCCCAGAGTATTCATGAAATGCCTGGCATCAGTAATTGCACATTGCAGACTCCAGGGGATACAAATATACCCTTATCTGGACGACTGCCTTATACAAGCGGACAGCCAGCAAGCCTTGATGAGAAACTTGGACTATGTCATTCACTTACTACAGGCTTTGGGATACACAGTCAACATTCAAAAATCAAGGCTACTGCCATCCCAACAAATAATTTTTCTAGGAGCCAAACTTGACACAAATTCACAAATGGCTTTCCTCACAGAAGAAAAACAAGAACAATTACCAGATTACTTCAAAAGCCTAGCAAAGCACACCCAGATGACTGCAAGGAAAATCCTGCAGGCCCTGGCTTTCATGGCATCTTGCATTCTCCTGATACCACTGGCCAGACTACACATGAGAAAACTACAATGGTACCTAAAAAGTCTATGGTCTCAACACAGCCACAACTTAGAAGCAGTTATTCCACTCATTCCATGTCTACAAAAGGAATTTTTGTGGTGGGCACAAGCAAGCCAGCTAAACAAAGGCATGCCCTTCAACAAACCTCAAGCAAGCCAAACTATTACAACAGACGCCTCAGATCATGGATGGGGGGCGCACATGGAAAGCAGATGCATCCAAGGGCAATGGGCTCCCAGGGAATTGCGTCTGCACATCAATCAAAAAGAGATGCTGGCAGTGATTCATGCAATCGAGGCCTTCGGAAAATTTCTTCAACAAGGTCATCTGCTAATAAAGACAGACAACACCACTGTTATGTGGTACATAAACAAGCAGGGAGGCACTCATTCTTACCCCCTTTGCAGACTAACAATGACTCTTTGGGAAAAGTCCCTGAAACTGAACATACAGTTGCAATCCCAGTTTGTTCCAGGCAAGGACAATATTCTGGCGGACAGTCTAAGCAGAAACATTATGGACCCCCACGAATGGATGTTGCATCCAGACATTTTTTCACAAATAACTCATGCATGGGGAAGGCCGGACATAGACCTCTTTGCCTCACACCACAATCATCATCTGAAAAAGCTCTGCTGAAGGACACACCATCCTCAAGCCTGGAGAATAGATGCTCTCTCCTTCAGTTGGAATTCTCTAACAATCTATCCATTCCCGCCTCTACCATTAATGACCAAGGTGTTACTGAAGATCAAAGTAGAACAACCGAAAGGCAGTTTGATAGCTCCAGACTGGCCAAGACAGCACTGGTACCCATTACTAAGGAGCATAACTTCCACCAAACCGTGGCCCCTGCCTCTATGGCCTCTGCTTATAACTCAGCACAATTACAGGACTGTCCATCCAAATCTGCAAACATTGCAACTGACAGCTTGGAGGGTTACATGACTTCTCCCCATATTTCTCTCTCCAAAAAAGTTCAAGAGATCCTACTGGAAGCACGCAGGCCTTCCACCAGAAAAACTTATTTAGCCAAATGGAAGAGGTTCAACATCTGGAATGCCAGCAAGGGTCAGGATGCATCAGTAATGAACATCCCACAGATTCTAGAATACTTGGCAGAAATGTTTCACAATGGCCTTTCATATTCTTCCATAAAAATACACGCTTCAGCAATTTCAGCAAAATACAACTGTGATCCACCTGTGTTCTCACATCCTTTGCTAAGACAGTTTCTAAGGGGGATAAAGAATATCAAACCTCCAAGAAAACCACCAGTGCCTGCATGGGACCTCAATTTCGTCTTGGAAAAATTAACTCTTCCTCCTTTTGAGCCAGCAGCATCTTCAGAATTGCAATTTCTCTCCTGGAAAACAGTTTTCCTGTTGGCAATTACTTCAGCAAGAAAAGTCTCGGAGATACAGGCCCTCATGGCAGTACCTCCATTTCTCATTTTTCATCAGGACAGAGTCTCTCTAAGAACCAATCCTTCATTCATGCCAAAAGTGATATCCAGGGTTTCTCTGAACCAAGCAATTCACCTGCCTACTTTCTTTCCCAATCCTCAAAATAAAGGAGAAAAACTTCTGCACACTTTGGACATACACAGACAATTGTGCTATTACTTGGATAGAACAAAGGCCAACAGAAAGTCTGACCAACTATTTGTAGCTTACGCTCCTGGAGTACAAGGGAAGGCAATTTCCAAACAAACAATTTCAAAATGGATTGGAAACTGCATCAGATTCTACTCTTTCCATGGAAAAGGTGTGCCAGCCAATATCAGGCCACACTCCACCAGAGCTACAGCCACCTCCACAGCCTTTTTAAGAGGGGTGGCTACAAAGGACATTCTAGAAGCTGCTACATGGAGCTCCGTGCATACATTTTCCAAGCATTACAACCTGCCTTTATATTCCAGATCCCGAGCAGGCTTTGCTTCTGCAGTCCTGCAGGGCATTTTAGCTACACCATCATTATCTTAGATCCTACCACCCCCTGCTTGGCTATGGTATTCAACCCATATGTCAGGACTGCAGTTGCATTCTTGAAGGACATAGTACAGTTTTGTACCTACCATAAATGTAGATGTCCGATAGATATGCAACTGCAGTCAGGTTTTCCTCCCTCCTACCCCTCTGTAATTATCTTTTGGGTCCACTCCCTTTTTCATATTAGCTGGGGATAGTATTTATGGTGCATCTGTTTATTACTGTTGTGCATGTCTGGAATTTTATCCATTCTCTAAATTTAGCCTTCCTTGGAGGGCACCTAGCATCTGGGGCAAGAAACACTGAAGAAGATGGCGTCGGCTGATGCTTTTATACCCCAGCCCTTCTGTCGTCGCGGAAGAGGCGACATCAGCGGCGCGGACCCAGACTTTGGAATCCGGACGACCGAAGGGCTGCCTGAGGCAGGACAACTCATATGTCAGGACTGCAGTTGCATATCTATCGGACATCTACATTTATGGTAGGTACAAAACTGTACTTTGTGGTACATAAACAAGTGGGGGGGTACACATTCTTACCCCCTCTGCAGACTAACCATGGCATTGTGGAGCACAGCCTTGAGTTACCAAGTGCACCTACAAGCTCAATTCCTGCCAGGAAAATTAAATAGACTGGCAGACAGACTAAGCAGAAACCTCATGGACCCACACGAGTGGAAACTGCAACCAAGGATTTTCAACATGTTGACAAGTAAATGGGGGAGCCCAGATATACACCTGTTTGCCTCTCCCTAGAGCTATCAATTGGACAAATTTTGCACAAGGACTCCCCACAAACAAGCCTGGAAAGTGGATGCTCTGTCCTTCAGCTGGAAAAACCTATCAGTCTATGCCTTCCCCCTGTGCCCCTGCTCTCCAAAGTACTACTAAAAATCAAACAGGACAAACCAAGGATGATTTTGATTGCTCCAGACTGGCCGCGCCAACACTGGTACCCCCCTCCTGCGCAGTGTGTCACTGTTATCTCCATGGCACCTGCTTCGGACTCCTTCCCTGCTGTCTCAGCAGGACAACCAGATTCTGCACCCTCAGCTTCTAACATTGAACCTTGCAGCCTGGCTAATTACTTAATCTCTCCTTTACCATCCCTCAGCAAACATGTGATGGATATCATTTTAGAGGCAAGGAGGCCTAGTAGTAGAAAATCTTATGCTGAAAAATGGAAAAGATTCTGTGCCTGGAACCAATCTCAAGGGATGAGCACAGCAGTGCCCAATTTACCTCAGATTTTACAATACTTAACTGAGATGCTTCACAAGGGCCTGTTTTTTTCCTTCATTAAAATCCACGCCTCAGCCATTTCAGCTCATTATAACACAGAACCTCCCCTCTTCTCTCATCCACTGCTCAAGCAGTTCCTCAGAGGGGCCAAAAATTTGAGAACACCCAGGAGAGCTCCAACCCCAGCCCTGGGACCTTAACCTTGTCTTGGAGAAACTCACTCTACCTACTTTTGAGCCAGCTGCTACTGCAAACTTAAAATTTCTTTCTTGGAAAACAGCTTTCCTTTTAGCAATCACTTCAGCTAGAAGGGTATCTGAATTACAGGCCCTTATGGCAGTGGAGCCTTTCATCATCTTTCATGTGGACAGGGTGTCCCTCAGAACCAGTCCATTCTTCATGCCAAAGATGGTATCCAGTGTGGCTCTTAATCAGTCCATTCATTTGCCAACCTTCTTTCCCAATCCACAGAATAAAGGGGAACGGATACTGCACTCCTTAGGTGTGCACAGACAACTTAGATTCTACTTGGACAGGACTAAACCTCAAAGGAAATCTGAACAACTGCTGGTTGGATTTGGTGCAGGGGCAGAGGGGAAGGCTATTTCAAAGCAAACCATTTTTAAATGGATAAGCCATTGCATTCATTTCTGCTATAAGCACCATGGAAAACCTATCCCCTATGGGATCAGACCTCACTCCACCAGGGCTGCATCTACCTCTACAGCCTTTCTCAGAGGCGTCCCTACCAGGGACATCCTAGAAGCTGCTACCTGGAGTTCTGTACATACTTTCACCAAGTATCATAATTTGCCAATTTTCCAGAGCTGGCTTTGCCACTGCAGTCCTGCAGGGCCTTATAGCTGGTCCTAATACTATCTAAATTCCTCCTCCCAACCATAGCTTTGGGAATCTACCCAAATGTAATGACTGCAACAGTGAAACATGAAGAACATAGTACAGTTGTGTACACTTGCCATAAATGTAGATGTTCGAGTGTATTCACTGTTGCAGTCCTGGTTAACCTCCCTCCAGCCCCCTAACTTCTTTTGGCTGTACCTCTACCTTCTTTCACTATGCTTAAAAGCCAAAGCCTTTTTGGTGTATTTGCTTTTTTGTTGGAGGTATATCTTTGTGCTTTTATATTTAATTGTTTTCCATTAGGGAGGCACCTGACATCTGGGGCAAGAAAAAACTGATGTAATGGCATCTGCTGCATGTTTTATACCCTTGACAACCTGACATCATGGAAGAAGGGACAGCAACCGACGCAGGACCCAAGACTTTGTTAATCAGGCCGACTGAGGGCTACCTACAAGCAGATAACCCAAATGTAATGACTGCAACAGTGAATACACTCTAACATCTACATTTATGGTAAGTGTACACAACTGCACTTTCTGCATGCAGACTTTTTTGTGAATATTGTGCTAAGTAATGCATTCATGAACAAGTGTTAAGACAAAACTATATTACCATCAACATTGTGAAACAAATCTAGCTATGAATGGCATTGCAGTATCATGGCTGATGTCCTTCTATTCCCTTGTTGCAGTATTCTGCATAAGGGTTTACCTTTCAGTCTCTGTTATGTACGGCCAGTATCCAAAAGCTTTCAGTCCTCTGCTTTGCATAAGACATCTGATGTAGATGAGAGTTCGTGGGCCATAAAGCTGACACCAGCCCTCAGAACTTTTCAGCCACCAATCATACGCCAGGTGTTCCTGTTACCGCTGACGTCAGATTCGGTTTTCAGATGAGTGCTCCATTGGGGACCTTTTTAGTCCTTCTTAATTTTAGCATTGCTTGTTCGTGTCATCCAGAAAGGGTAAGTGTCATGGCAGTCGCCAGATCCCTCATAAGTCGCTCATGACAAGTGCCTTATTTGTTTGGGACGGTCGCACGACCATAAGGCCTGCCTGATTTGCCAGGCGTTCGTACCGAAAACTTTGCGTAGTCGCTTGCATAAGCTAAATCTTTACCTTGAAAACCAACGTCTGAAACACTGAAAAAGAAGGCCCAGGACCTTATGGCCTTAGTCTATTGCTGAGCCTCTTCCAGCCGATCCCCAACCTGTGGTCATCATAGGCCTGGTTCCTGTATCGGGTTCCGGATCTGTTACTTCAGAGGTTGCTGGTACCTCGAAGGACGCCGCACCATCTTTAGGAGAGAGCATGTCTGCAGAGGCTATTCTGGCACTTCTAACCTATGCTGGGGGGGGGGCTGTGTTTACTAAGGAGCCATCTGACCCTTCTGATCCCTTGCATTCGCCGGTTTCTAGACCATTCACAGGCCCGCTTAAAAGGAAGAAAAAGAGGAAACGTATCTCCCCCTCTACAGAAAGCATGCCTGATTGGCAGGCTTTCAGCCAAAGCCTCTTCAGTGCCTTCTTGACACTGTGGCCTAACACAGCTGTTACTGCCTCCACTCCTCCTCCTCTCCTGAGCGTTAGGCCCATGCCTACTGATCCAGCTTCTCGGGTGAGGAGTTCTTTTCAGATTCCTATGAAGAATCTCTTTCCTACAACTCTCAACTCTCCTCCCCTTGGGGTTTGGACCCCCCCCCCCCAGAGGAAGAGTCACTGGACCCTGACTCCCCAGTTGAGGACTTGACCTTCACTGAAATAATCAGCAGGATGAAGAAACATTTTCAAGGGGAATCCTCAGAAACGTTTGAGGTACAAAAGAGGTACTATGACCTCATTCAAATGGAAACCCCTAGCCCATCTGCTGTTCCTCCCATCCTGCCTGCCTTTATAGATGCCTTTTCTTCTGCATCTTTGAACCCTGACTCACAACCTCCTTCCCCATGTAGACCTAACGGGCTTTCAAAGTACCTGACAATGCTAAACATCTCAAGTGCTCACCGGCTGATTCTGCCACTATATCTGTTTCCACTGACAAAGCAACCAAACTCCTGCCCACTACTACCATTCTCCCAGCTGACAAAGACAGCAAGACAATGGAAAGGTTGGGAAAAAGATTTGCACTTCTACTACCTTGGTGTTTAGAGCCACAAACTGTCAGACCCACATGGCCAAGTATATTTTGTTTCTCTTACAATCTGCTAACAAACATCTGACAGATATTATAGACTCCCCTGCCAAAGCATCACTGTCCTGTCTCTTGGCTCTCTCATCCCAGGTCAATAGACACTCTATCAAGTGTAGTTACGATGCTGCTGAATCCTCTGCCATATCATTAGCATCGGCATCTGCCTTACGCAGATACTCCTGGCTTCGCCTACAACCCCTGCCAGATTACTTCAGGGCAAAGCTCACTGATGTCCCTCTGGACAATGCTGCACTTTTTGGCTCTAAGGTGACAGACTCTTTAAATCTCTGCAACAGAAAGGAAAAGAAATGCAGGATCTTAAGCATTTACTGGTCTCACCAATTCCCAAGTTTCATAGACACTATCCTTCCAAAACCCAGTTTATTAGGAAGCACTCCTGACCTGCTCCTCGTTCAGGGCCTCGTAAGCCCACAAGGAAACAAACTCCTCTGCCTAGCGTAACCCCGCCCTCTAGCCAGAGGACTCCCTTTCAAGACCGGGCAGGTAGCATCTGACTACCTGCCAGTTTTGCCTTCTCCCTGCCCCCCTCCTATACCTCTGTCTGCCCAGCTGTCTCCCATTTTGGACCCTTCTCACATCAGACGAGAGTGGGTCCTGTCCATTCTTCAAAACGGTTACTTCATGTCCTGGATTTCCCCTTCCATATGGCAGAGCATACCTCGACCACCTACTCAGCAGCTGCACCTGTTACAAACAGTAGTGCAGAGACTGTTCAATCAGGGTACTATAGAGACACTCCCCTCCTCTGCAGAAGGAAGAGGTTTCTATTCCAGGGTCTTTCTGGTCCCCAGGAAGGTTGGACCATGGAGACCCATTGTAGACCTCTCATATCTCAACCTCTTCCTAAAGGTCCCTACCTTCAAAATGCTAACCCTGCCAGCCCTTTTCCCTCATTATCCCACAAGGATTCCTGGTTACATTAGACATAAAGGATGCTTATCTCCACATCCCAATCAGGCCCTCCCACATGAAATATTTAAGATTCTTGGTGGGCTCTTCTCACTTGCAATTTTCTGCCTTGCCCTTTGGACTGTCCACCGCACCCAGAGTCTTTACCAAATGCTTGGCACCTGTGCTGGCTTACTGCAGGACAAAGGGAATACAGATATTCCTCTTCCTGGATGACATACTGATCCAGGCTGCCAGCCAAGAAATACTCCAAGGGCACATCAGTTTGTGGTGACCCTACTACAGTCACTGGGATTTCAGATAAACCTACCAAAATCCCATCTTCAACCAACACAGGACAATTGTGTTCCTCGGGTGCAGGATCCACTCAGATCTCATGGAGGCATACCTTCCCCTCCAAAAATGAGCTCCTTGACATGACATTTTCTCCTGGTACTTCACTCTACAGAGTTGACTGCAAGGCAGTACCTTGTGCCTCTGGGCTACATGGCAGCCACCATACCCATGCTTCCTTCAGCAAGGCTACACATGAGGAAGCTACAGTGGTACCTTCGGTCAGGCTGGAAGCAGCAAAATCATCCTCTGGAACACATTGTGGCCCTTCTACCTTGCCTAAAAAAGGAAATACTATGTTGATTGGCTCAGGTAAAATGCAACCCAGGCCTTCCTCTCCAACCACCACAACCTACTTGGGTCATGCACACAGATGCCTCAGACTTGGGATGGGGAGCCACCTTCGGACATCGTCAGGTGCAGGGCCTGTGGCCAAATCACCTCAAATCAGAACATATCAATGCCAGAGAAATGAGGGCAATCCTCCTAGCCCGACAGGCATTTCAACCTTTCTTACAACAGGGGACACTCCTGATATACACAGATAAACACCACTGTACTGTGGTACATCAACAAGCAGGGTGGGGCCAAGTCCTACCTGCTCTGCAGGCTAGCCCTTTTGGTCTGGGAATTGGCCACCTCACAGGGAATCTCCTTGCAGGCGACCTACATTCCCTCTCTCCACAACAAACAGGCAGATTATTTGAGCAGAACCAGCATAAACAACCACGAATGGATGCTGCACAGAGATGTCTTCCTGGATCTGGTCCACAGGTGGGGTAAACCTCAAATAAACCGGTTTGCCTCCACCATCAACAGGCAACTTCCTGGCTTTTGCACCAGGACACCAGAACCGCAGGCAGTGGCAACAGATGCGTTCTCAATTTCATGGTAGGGGAAATATCTATATGCATTTCCCCCCTTCCCACTCATTCAGAAGGTCCTGCTAAAAATCTTGCTGGTGACTCCCTACTAGCCCAGACAGCACTGGTTCCCCTTACTCCTACACTTTTCCAAGGGCAATCACCACAAGTTACCCCCCAGAGTGGACCTTCTCACACAGAACAAGGGGTCACTAATCCATCCACAGTAGCAGATTCTACACCATACCCTGTGGCTGATATGATTCTGATCCCATTTAGACACCTTTACAATGAGGATGTGCTCAATGTCCTGCAGGAGGCCAGGAAACCGAATACTAGAAAATCATCTCTCTCCAAGTGGAAATGGTTCACTATTTGGTGTCATAAGACAGCTGGACGCGCTTCTTAGTGAACCCCTCTAGTGCTGTCTTATTTATGTGAGCTACTACAGACTGGACTGGCTTATTCATCCATTAAAGCCCATCTGTCTGCTATTTCTGCTTGCCTGCTTCTGGATCCCCCATTAGCATGCAGGCTCCCTTGCACACCCTTCTTCAACGGGGTACTGCACCTTCAGCCCCCCCAGGAAACCCACCCCCTGCGTTGGGACCTCAACTACATCCTTGAGAAGCTTACTGTACCTCCCTTTGGGCCAGCAGACAAAGCCTCATTAAAGCACTGTACTTGGAAAACTGTTCTATTAGTGGCCCTAACCTCAGCCAGGAAGAGTGTCTGAACTCCAAGCCCTTATGGTTACTCCTCCCTTCCTTGTTTTCCATAAGGACAGGGTTACCCTCAAGACAAACCCATCCTTCACGCCCAAGATAGTCAGTGGGGTTTTGGACTAATGCTCGACGGTGCTTTTCATCAAAGGCTTAATGGCCGGACATACTTACGCGAAAGTGCTTGTAACCGAAAAAGCACTTTCGCGTATGTATGCCTGCAGCCAGAGGGAGTCGTGGGTGAATGACTTTTGTGGAGATCGTACTACAGTGCGGGTAAGAGAAGTTTTTCCTTTTCCCCACTGTAGTGCGATCTCGGAGTGAGAATTTTAAAGTAGGGTTGGTGGTGCAGGGGGGTGTAGCCCGACACCTTTTTGTTGTTTTTTTCTATTTTTTTTTTTACGCACTTTAACGAAAGTGCTTTTTCGGTAAAAGCACTTTCGTTAAAGTGTGTTCGGTGATGTTAGATTCGGACTGTTGAAGTTTCATTCAACAGTCCTAGATTCAGTCAATGACCTGTCCCTCAATCAGGCCATACATTTACTTGTTTTTTTCCCAAATCCACAAGGAGACAGTGGGAGAGTGCTGCATTCCCTGTATGTTCACAGGCAAATCAGATTCTGCCTGTACAACACCAAGTCTGTCAAACAGGCTGACCGACTTTTTTTGTATCCTTTCACACCAGAGCTGTGCGGAAGATAGTGACCAAGCAGACTTTCTACTGGATCTCCAAGGCCATTACCTTCTGCTACCAGTTCCATGGCAGGTACCTGCAGGGTACAGTTAAAGCTCATTCTTCAAGTGCAATGTCATCTTTAGGAGCCTTCTTCAAGGTCTGGATACCTCTTCTGTCCTGGAAGCTGCTACTTGGTCCTCGGTCCACACCTTCACCAAGCACTACAAACGACCTCATCTCCAGATTCAGGGCAGGGTTCGCCTGGGCTGTCCTTCATGGATTCCTGGAGTCTGCCACTAGACCACCACCCCAACCTCTGCGAGCTTTGCCACTCACCCATATGCAGAATACTGCAACATGGGAAAAGGACATAGAAAAGTTGTGTAAAATCTTACCATAGCCATAGATGTCCTTCTCTTCCATGTTGCAGCACTCATTCCCACCCTCCTCCTCCTCTTTTCAGCTAATTACTTCCCTTTCAGGATGGCAATGATATGATGTTGCCCTTACAGGACTGGCTCCGACTGGAGCTTTTGTTCTGAGGGCTGGTACATGCCGATGTTACCTTTATGGCCACGTCAGACATCTTACGCACAGCAGAGGGACTGGAAGCTTTGGTATACTGGCCGTACATATGTAAGACTGAAGGGTAAACCCTAATGCAGAATACTGCAACATGGAAGAGAAGGACATCTGTGGTTATGGTAAGACTTAACACAACTTTTCTTTATGCTAGTAGATATAGAAACATTGTGCTCCCTACCCATAGAATTACTACATGTGTTTAACCCAAATTATAGCACCATAAATTGTGTGGCAGTTACATTTGTCGTAATTAAATCACTAATCAAAGCTGTCACCACTGGAAACTGTGATGCACAAAGTTGCATTTTAATGAAGAGAGTGGGATACTTTCCTCAGTGTCCCAAGTAAATCTGGTCAATATACTGTCTAAGTTTTGAAATATTCATTTCTGCATTCATCAGCACATACTGATTAGACAAAAATATGCAGGTAAATCCAGCTTTCAGGGGAAAAAACTGCAGTCACAAAAATGTGTACAAACATTTGGAATTTACTCCAGTCATAAAAAGATTTTGATTGTCTTCCAGCTTCTGTCTGTGGACTGTACTTGACCTCAAAGCTTTAAGCAGTGCTATTCAATTTAACAATGTTTTCTTTCAGTTTTTTCATGCATCTACCATGTTATCTATAGATAGTGTAGTGATCTCCAAGCTACAGATCATAGTGAATGTACTTGTAGAAAAAAACATTTTTGCAAACTTCACAATAATCAAAACATATGTCAGTGTGCTTTAGAAACATCTCTTATCCACTCCTTTGATTACTGTTGCTACAGGTAAAATTAAAAATTCCAGTTCAGTGGAACTAAACAGCAAACCTTATGATCAGATGTCTTTTTTATCTGTTCCTCAACTGATGAGCCTTGGATCCGACATCACATCCAAACTCAAGACACTGATAGACTGTAGGCTCTGTAGCTTGAGCTCCTCCCATTACCCATAATTCCTCTTTTCCTAAGTTACCTCAGACCTCTTTTGCCATTTTAGCGATAAGATGTGGTCACCACTAGCTCGAGTGTGGGATAGAGAGGTAAGTGAAATTACTAGTTGCTTATCCACTTTCATACCTTTTTTCCTTCGGATCAGTACTCCTGTTTGGATCTAAGCCACAGTTCCCTCATTTTCTTGCTAGGTTCTCTCTAGAAAGTACAGTTGCGTAAAATCTTGCCATGAAGGTAGAGCTCCTTCTCTTCACTGCTGTAGTCATTACAATAGGGATCCCCTGCCTAGAGCTGCCCGACATCTGGCCAGTATACCAAAGCCTTAAAGTTGCTTTAAGGTACGCTATATGTCACACGTATGCTCCTCGCGTAGCATAGGGCATAAAAGTGACATCCAGATGTACCATCCTTAGGACCAAGAGCCCCAGTAGGAACACCAGTCCAAGGAAGAGAGGTAATCAGTACATCCAGAAGAGAAATGGAACAGGGTGTGGATGGAGGGAGTGAATACTGCAACAGTGAAGAAAAGGATATCCAATGTAGTGGTAAGATTTTAAACAACTGTGTTATGTCTTCCATTTCATTGTTTCAGTATTCATTGCAATAGGGAAAGTGCCAAAGCTCAGTCAGAAGAGAGGGAGGAGGAGGAAGGACCAGCAGAGCTCTCTAGGAAGCGATGAAAGATGGCCCTTGCAAAACTAGTTCTAGCTCTGGAAATTCCATCCAACTTGTAGTGCTTAGTAAATGTATGCACAAAAATCCCCAGTTAGCTGCCTCAAGAATAGAGTTAGAATCCAAACCCTTGAAAAAAGCACCAGAAGAAGCCACAGCTCTAGTAGAATGAGCCTTAGCAGAAGGGAAGCTGTTACCATGAAAGGAATAACAAAACAAAATGGCTTTAGAAATCTAAGATGCAATAGTTTGTTTGGACTCAGTCCTAAGGACCTAAGATGAAAGGAAACAGAGCTGATCAGATTTACGAAAAGTCTTAGTCTTGTCCAAATAAAATCTGAGTAGTCTATGCAGATCCAACGTGTGCTGCACCTTCTCACTGGCAGATTGTGGAGAAGGGAAGCAAGTGGACAAATGAATAGACTTTTTGTGTCTTACGGCTTTTCCCGGTTAGGGGTAGCCACAGCGGAACTCCAGTCCGCTAATGTTTGGTACTGGATTTTTACATGCCGTGTTACCAGCCCTGACGCACAACCTTCAACGAAGGCACGCTCATTCAAGCATGCCTCCACACAGAAGACGCTCTAGCTGAGAATTGAACGGGACAACGTCTTGCTGTGAGGTGACAATGCTACCGCAGCACCTGGACAAATGAATAGACTGATTAAGGGAAAACTCATTCACCACCTTGGGCATAAAAGAAGGATTAGTACGCAAGGACATCCTGTCCTTGTGAAACTTTATTTATTTTATTTTACATTTGTTGACCAGGGTAGTCCGACTGGATACATGTCCATTTTTAGCAGAGGCCCGGGGAGAAAAGCTCCAAAGGATTTAATACAGAGAAAGAGACTTAAATACAACACATTAAAGTACATTAATTTATAGTCATATTGCCACATAAAGTACAGGACAGCTGACATGCTTTACATCTGGAAGTTTTGCTTATGAAACAGTAGGATTAATGTGACACTTAACTAAAAAAGAATTGTTAAAGATACATAGGTGTACAAGTGTTACCAGGTATTAATCAGGCCTGGCACAGGGGCAGAGCCAATGAGTTAAGTAGTACTGCTTGAGGGCTTTCTTAAATTTTGAGAGAGTAGTGTTTATTGTAATGTCTTGAGGTAGTGAGTTCCAAGCTTTGCCTGCAAAGTTGGCAAACGTGGAGTTCCCAGCTAAATTATTAGCTGTAATGGTTTGGACTACAATTCTACTGGATGATCTGAGTGATCTTTTGTTGGAGTGAGGTCTGAAGATATTACTTGAGGCAGGGGTATTGTCAGGTTGGCTAAGAACTGTGAAGGCCACAATAAGTTGGTTGTACTGAATTTGCCTTGATAGCTCTAGCCATCCTAGATTTTTTAGGTTTGTGCAGTGATGTGTTCTGTAGGGCAGCCCAGTGGCAAATCTAGCTATGCTGTTTTAGCAGGCAGAAAGTCTGTTGAGTTCTGTTTTTGTTTAAGTTGGCCAGTATTGGGGAGGCATAGAAGAGGGTGGAGAGGAGATAGGAGCAGGCAATAGCAGTCCTAGCTGGTGGGGTTAGGAATGATTTTATTCTATATAGTGAGCCCAGTTTTTTATTGATGGTTTTATTTACATGGACATCAAATTTAAGATTATTATCTATGATTACCCCAAGTAATTTTGTATGGATGTCTGGGGTGATATTAGTGCCAATTTTAGAGGTAATGGAGAAGGATATCATTGGCGATTTTTCCGTGGGAAAGAAAAATAGCCATTTCATTTTATTAGGGTTTAGAAGACAACGGTCAGCAAGTCACTTTTCAACCAGGTTGAAAGTTGACTGAGTACTTGCTTGAAGTTCATCCTGGGTGGTATCATTGCAGATCAACGTAGAGTCGTCTGCATACTGTATGCAGCTGGCCTTTGGAATGACAGTATAGAGATCGTTAATAAATATGGAGAATAGCAGTGGACCCGGGATGGACCCCTGTGGGACACCTATAGTGTTGGGAAGGAGGTTAGATAGATTATTTTGCCATAGTACTGTTTGTTGTCTATTTTGTAGATAGGATTGGAACCATTGAAGGGAGTAGTGACCCAGGGACGTGTTAGTCAGGGTGTGTTTTAGCAGTTGATGGTTAACCATATCGAACGCTTTGGAAAGATCCAAGAATAGAGCTGAGTGTTTGTTATTGTTCTGTTATGATAAATATTATTGGTGAAGGAGAGTAGGGCTGTGGTAGTGCTATGATGCGGTCTAAAACCGTGCTGAGATTTAGCCAGTAGATTATTCTGGGTTAGGAAGTGTAGAAGTTGTTTATGGACACCTTTTTCCAGGATCTTAGCCAGTGGTGACAAGATGGCTATGGGCCTATAGTTAGATAGTTCGGTGGAGCTCCTGCCCTTATGGAGAGGTATAACACGAGATATCTTCATGTTGAGGGAACTTTAGCTTCAGCCATGAACCGATTGCTATACTATCTGTGGCTATTTTGTAAATATTCGGCAGGGAAAAGGTCAGCGGCTAGGGTGGTTGGTTTTAGTTTTTTGATTAGTTTACAAATAAAAGAGGTGGAAACAGGTTGGAAGGTAAAGGGGGGGGGGCTGGATATTGGGGTTACTGTCCAGAGAGCTAGTGAAGTTCAAAGGTAACTGGCTGGCTAGGATTTGGATAGTATCCGTAAAGTAACTATTAAAGGTGTTAGCAACATCCTGTGGAAAACTATCGATTGATACTGATGGATGTGGAGTGGTGGTTTGACCTGGGTGTAATAGTTTGTTTATACATGCCCAAAATTTGTGAGGATTATTTTGGTTTCTTTTCTGGAGATTCATATAGTAGTTTCTTTTATCCCGTAAGATGGATTTTTTTAGTCTCATTTCTTATTTGCCGAAACATAATTTGATCTATAGGGGTTTTTGTGGCACACCAGGTAGCCCATGCTTTATTCCTGATTGTGATTTTTGATTTAGTATCTTTAGAGATACTTACTTTAAAGATAGAGGGATTTGGTGAAGCACTATTCTCTTGCACCATAGCCAAATTATGGAACTCCCTTCCACCCACAATTACCTCCGTACCATCATGCACCCACTTCAAAACTTTACTAAACACACACTTAAAAACATGCTGGCTATGCCCTTGCAACTCCCACTCTAATATCACCCACCCCATCCAACCACTACCTTTCTTTCCACTCCACTAACTACCTTGATTATAGCAAGCTCAGATGCTCATAAGCCTATTACTTGTTATACAGCAGGAACTTCTTATTGTAACATTTGTTAATGTCTGTTATGTACTTCACAGATAAAGATTCTAGTTGTCTACTGATGTACTATGTTCTTCATCTGTAAATATGTTGTAAGTAATTGCTATGTTAAATTGTTAATCGCTATGTAATCCAATGTATCTACTGTCTGTTAATATTTTAACTGTGGAGCTTTTCTCCCCGGGCCTCCACTGAAAATGGACCTACGTCCAGTCGGACACTACCGGTCAACAAATTTAAATAAATAAATAGAGAGCCATGGGGCAACTTTAGTTTTTGTCCTAGTGGAGCGAGCTGGCGCATGGGAGTCTAGGATGGAGAGGAACTTATTGTTGAAGTATGCAACAGCTTCATCAACGGGTAGGCATTTTAGGGTGGACCAGTTACAGGATTTGAGTTGTTCATGAAATGTTCTGATGAAGTTTTTGTTATTTCGTATGGTTCTATAGTTGGGCTGATGAGAGTTATGGGTTTTATGTTTACATATGTATGTAAGAAAGTGATCACTCAGGTTATCAGGGATGGTCCCTGATGAATACATTTGTGGGTGGCTATTGATAAGTATCCAGTCTAGTATACTGTCTTTTTGGTTACGTTTGCCTAGCATGGTAGGGGTGGATATGACCTGAGTAAACCCATACAGGGTTACATGCGTGGTGGGAGTTTGTGAGGACCAGGTGTTCCAGTCGATATTAAAATTTCCGAGAACTATGGTTTCTTGAGGGTAGTTGTCAGTTAATCATTGGAGGGTGTCCTCTAGTGTGTTAATGGTATTTCCTGGAGGAATGTACAAACAGACTGTTTATGTTTTTATTTGTGTTAATATGTAATTTGGTAGAGAGCATTTCAGCTGTATTGAATTGGGGTGGTTGAATAGGGGGTCTAAGGTAACATTTAAGGTGGATTTGAAGAGGATAGCGGCACACCCCCTTTCCTAGTTTGACGGTCGAGCCTAAGTATGTTATACCCTGGTGGTAGGATTTCATTTTCAGAGGTTTCAGCCAGGTTTCAGTTAGACACAGAATATCAGGGGATTGTGTTTCCAGGAGGGCATGTAGATTGATTAAGTATCTTATTGTTTATGCTCCTAATATTTAGGTGACAGATGAACAGGGAGTTGGGGGACCTTGTAATAGAAGGTGAATCATTAGGGTTATCTGGGGTTAGAGGACCGGGGTTCAGGTGAATATCACCATCTTTTGTAAGATTATATCGAAGGTTTATGATTAGTTTCAGAAATTTTTAAATGAGTCTTTGGTAATGCTTCAATTTTGAGCTAATGTATTTAGGTTGGATAAGTTGCTGTCTAAATGTGGAGACAGAGCTGGGTATGGGAGTTTATATTGGGTGGACTGTTTTATTGGACCAATCTGGAGAAGTTTGACATTTTTGGGTAGTGATAACCAAGGTAAGGCTGACATTCATAACTGGAGAGGAGATATGTAATTAGCAGAAGGGTTAAGAGAGAGAGTGGAAACACCAAAAAAGGAGGACAAAGCCATAAGAGCTTGAAGTTCAGACACCCATCTGGCAGAAGTAAGGGCTAACAAAAGTACAGTCTTCCAAGAGCAGTGTTGAAAGGAAGCTGAAGCTGCATACCTAACATAGTTGTCACCCAGAGCAGAATTTTTTTTTAACTCCCTCTCCCTGTCATGGAGACTTTTTTCTAACACCTCCTCCTCTGTGACCGTTATGTTTATTTTGTTTTATTTCATTGTTATTTCTAATGTCCAGCAAGGAGAAAGCTAGAAGCAGTGATGAAATCTCCAAAAGACTCTGCCATCCTACAAGAAGGCTTGTCCCAAACAAGTAACTTGTGCCAGAATCCTGGACTAAAGCTAAATGTCAAATGCATTTTATCCTTTGGAAAATCAAATATGACATTAACAACACACTCCTAACAGTTGACCCAGAAGTTCGGGGTTTGGTAACTTATGTGGATAGTTGACCCCAAATTCTATTAGGAACAGATCAAGATGAAGCAAATTTAAGGATAGTCTGCAAAATCTCTAACAGTTTCAGTCTGGTTTTACAAATATAGCCATTTGGAAGTCATCAAGAAGCGTAAATTGTTGAGAGACATGGGGGATTTTCAAAAAGGTAATATCTTCTCTTGGCCGAAAAATGATATATTGATGGGCAAGGTACGTAATAATGACAGTAATAAATCTACAATGCATAAAATGCCTCTGGATAGTCTGGATGACTTTCCAGAATTATTGCCCGCAAATTCTCAGTCCTCTGCATGTGAAGTGGTATCGGCTGTATCGATCAGTGACGTTGCTGCGACCAAGCCTACTTCCGCTTTAGTTATGCCTCAAGCTGATGGGGCGAATGTAGTTGCGCGTATGTCGGTGGTTGAAACCACTAAGGAGTCTGAAAATAAAAGCGATGAAACAAGAAAACTACATCAATCTATGTTAAACTTTTTTCAGAAGCCTTTTCAGCTGAATCAAGCCGAGAAGGTCAAAGAGCGTTCGACCTCGAGAGGGAGATCCGTAATGAGAGAGACGCCATATTCCAACAAGCGGAAGAACAGCAGTCCGCAAAAACAGGTGAAAGTAGTCCCAAGATAGTGGCAAGTACTTTGAATTTGTCTAGCTTTGATCTGGAAGCAACACATTGTACACTTTTACAAAAGGGTCTTGGTTTTATTCCATCAGCATGTGACGATATTGTCACTGCACTAACAGACCTTAAACAATTTATAAGAAATGTAAGTTTGAAACTAATATTTAAGAATAATGCTCAAACACGAACTGATTGTAAGAGACACAGTACCTTCATACCAATTAATGTACCTGTTTTAACAGCATTCTATAATCTGTGTGAAAAAGATCTTAGATATTTATATTTTAAAAAAGTTAGGAAGAATTATAATTTATCATATTCTGAATTTTTAGCTCTGAAAGATCTAAAATTAAATCCAGATATAGTAATTAAACAGGCAGATAAAGGGGGTGTTACTGTGATAAATGGATAGGGTAAAATATATGATATGTTTCAAATTTACTGGTTGATACTATAGCATTTAAGGTAATATCACATGTGGATGTAAAGAAATGCATTAGTTCTATTAATATGTGTATTTATGATTTGCAGCTTTCAGGTGATATAGATATAGATTTGTTTCATTTTTTTACTGTCACTTGTCCCAGGATACCTCAATTGTATGTGATACCGAAAATACATAAATCCCAAGCTGATCCACCAATGAGGCCCATTGTTTCAGGTAATGTTTGGGTAACGGAATCTATTTCCGTATATCTACAAAAGCAATTACAACCTTTTTTGGCTCAATGTGAAACTGTTTTGAAAGATACTACAGATTTCATATTGAAACTGAAACAATGGCATGAAAATTTAGGTAGACCTGATATTGTTAAAAGTGACTTACTATTGGTAACATTGGATATCTCTTCATTATTTACAGTCATTCCAAATGACCATGGAGTTAATTCAATACGTGAATTTCTAGTTCAATACTCAACTTTTACAGCTAGGCATATTGAAATTCTTTGTTCTTTACTAGATGTAGTGTTGTCTAATAATGTTTTTTTATTCAATAAACAATTTTATTTGCAGCTTACCGGTGTTGCCATGGGCACACCGGTAGCGAATACGTACGCAAATTTAGTCTTATATCAGTGGGAAAGGGCTTATATATATAATGGCACTATGTTTATGAATTCAAATATATGCTTCTACCAAAGATTTGTGGATGATTGTTTTTTAATTTGGAAAGGGTCTGCCCTTGAATTATCTGAATATTTGTTACATTTGAATAGTACTACTACTTTTCTGAAATTTAAGATGGAATTTTCTAATAATCTGATAAGCTTTTTGGATGTTAATATAGGATTTCAGGGTGGTATAGTAAATACAAGCGTGCATAAAAAAGAGGTCAGTGCTGGGAGATATCTGCATGGTTCCAGTATGCATGCCCCCCATGTCTTTAGAGGTGTGGTTAAGGCACAACTAGCTAGAATAAGTAGATTAAATACAGATGATCTATGTTTTTTAAATCAAATAGATGATACATGTGGAGAATTTATGGCTAGTGGTTATGGAACTGATCTCCTGACTGAGGTTAAGACCAAAGTAATAAATAATAGGCAAACAACTTTTAAACTTATCTTTTTATCATCTGATGAGTATATAAGTAATAGTAATCGTGTTTTATTGGGGGACGGAAATGTGAGATGTGTTACATCTTATAACATTGACACACTTGGTCAAAAATGTTATAAATATTGGATGGTGTTAATGGCATCTGATGAGATTAAGGCAATTTTAGGCAACAGGCCACAGTTTGCATATAGAAATATGAAGACATTAAAAAATGTTATGTTATAAAGATTTTAGGGAAGATATGCAAGGCCCGCACAGATTGCAAAAGAAGGGCACATTCTGTTGTCGAAATTGTAGCTGTTGTGGTGATATCATGCATAATGATATCAATAATACGTACAGGAGTAGTGTATTTGTGCATCCGATAACAAATAAGACCTTTATGTTTTATGTATCAGCTACTTGCACAACTAGTAATGTAGTATATCTTGCAACTTGCACTGCCTGTTCCTCTTTCTTTGTAGGGAAAACGACTAGAAAATTGAAAGAACGTATAATAGAGCATAAATCCGAGATAAGGAGGGCATGTGAGAATAATGCTTTATTTAAACATATTAATACACATGGATTAAATCATAGTTTTAAATTTAAGGCAATTGATAAAGTTTATACATCTAACAGAGGTGGTGATATAGGAAACTTCCTAGAAATAAGAGAGTTTGAATGGATTATTAGATTATCAGCTGATACTCCAACTGGTTTAAATTCTGCTGTTTCTTTAAAACCTATTTTGGTTAGAATACAGCATACTAAGTTAAAGTAATGAAGTTAATTAATGATGCTTTAGTTTATTTTTTAATTTTTATATTTTTTGTATTTTTTGTATTTATATATGTATATAATTATGTATTTTATTTCATATATACATTTTTGTACATTTTTGTATGTCTTAAACGTATTTGACAAGTTGTTATATTGATCATATGACTCTTGGGCTGCATGTCATGTGATTACTTTTGGCTCTTACTTAAATTGTTTATGTTAAGTTGTCAATCTCGCCTTCATTCTTGCTTGATGGGTTCGGAGCCGATCCCTCGGCTCCGACTCGGCACTTGCTAAGCTCGAGAGTCACTTTTACCAGCTCGAGGCAGCCCCATATCCCATGATGCAAGGCGGTAAGTACCCAGATCTCGTTTGCCGCTTCGCTTATGAGGTCCTCCTTTTACCAGCTCCTGGTAAGTGATTCACTTTATTGATATACAAGCCAGGGATTACTCAATAAACCTTTGTTCTCATTTGGGCATCTCAATCAACTTCGAAAAGTCATCCTTATCGCCCTGCCAGTCTATTACCTTCATAGGCGCAAACTTAAACACTGTTCGGATGTCAGCTACCCTTACAGATCAAAGAGTTTCAGACATTCAGAGTCATGTCAGGATCATTCTGGCCAACAAGAAAGTACAGACCAGAATGGTTCTAAAGGTATTAGGTCTCATGGCTGCGGCCATTACTCTTCTTCCCCTGGCTCGATTCTACATGCGCCTTCTTCAGTGGATGCTGTTCACACAATGGTCATACCAGCAACTTCCAATGCGTCACCAGATTCTGGTGACACAGACATGCAAAGAGCATCTTGCTTGGTGGATCACATCTCCTCAGGTTCACCAAGGCAGGTACTTTGTACCCCCATCCCCGATAGCCACCGTCACCACGGATGCCTCCCTGATCGGGTGGGGGTCATTACCAGGGCAGGATGGTTCATGGGACGTGGCAGCCGTTCGAGTACCATCTGCACATAAATGTCCTGGAGATGAGAGCAGTGCTTTTAACGATGCAAGCCCTCAACGACTTTCTTCCCGTAGGGACAATTGCAGTCCACACAGACAACATGTCTGTAGTTTGGTATATCAACAAACAGGGCGGAACCAAGTCCTACCCCTTGTGTCGAGAAGCGCTCAGACTATGGCAATGGGCGATCTCCTCTCATCGGTTTCTGGTAGCAACGCATATCCCTGGGAAAACCAACATTGTAGCGGACAGATTGAGCAGAGCTATTCTCATGCCTCACGAGTGGTCTCTCAAGCAATCTATAGCGGAAGAGATTTTTCTGGAATGGGGTCGCCCATGTTGCGATCTTTTGCTACTCCCCAAAACAGCAAATGTCCAGACTTCTTCAGCCTCTTCCCTCTATCAGGCCATCCCCCCAGAGACGCTCTGACCCAGGATTGGCCCCAGGGACTTCTTTATGCCTTCCCTCCATTTCCTCTGATCCCTCAGGTTATCCAGAAAGTTACCGTTTTGAGAGCCAAATTGATTCTCATTGCCCCTTACTGGCCTCGACAGGTTTGGTTTCCGTTCCTCCATCATCACCTTTTGGTGCAGCCGTGGCATCTGGACCCAGTGCCAGATCTTCTGATACACCAATCGGGACAGCTGCACCGGTCAATCCCTTCTCTCAACCTCACAGCATGGTTGCTCCACTTCCTTCCTTAGCCAGGCTTCCTTTGATCTCTAACCCAGTTAGAGACATCATAGTAGCTTCGCTAAAATCCTCTACTAGGAGGATTTATACAAGCAAATGGAAACGTTTCTCTTATTGGGCTAAGGCCAAGAATATCGATCCTTTTACTGCCCCTGTTCAGGCAGTCCTGGACTTCTTAGCAGAGATTTTTCATGCAGGCTCCTCTTCTTCCACAGTCAGAGTTCAATTGGCTGCTATTTCCAATTTTCATGTCGGGATAGCAGATCATAATATTATGTCCCATAGGCTCTGCAGGGCCTTCTTGAAAGGAATTTTCCTACTAAAACCTCCAATCAGGAATCCTCCTCCTCAGTGGGATCTAAATTTAGTGCTGACATCCTTGATTCTTCCCCCCTTCGAGCCAGCTGCTTCTTGTTCCCTGAAATATCTTTCTTGGAAAACTTTGTTCCTAGTGGCTTTTACATCGGCCAGGAGGGTGTCTGAACTTCATGCTCTTTCGGTTCGACCCCCCTATTTGGTTTTTCACAAAGACAGAGTATCTTTGAGAACTAACCCAACCTTTTTGCCTAAGGTCGCCTAAAGAACAATTTGAATCAATCCATTGATCTCCCTGTATTTTTCCCTAACTATTCAGATAGAGCTGAACAAAAGCTACATTATCTTGATGTCCACCGTCAACTTAGATATTATTTGGATAAAACAAAAAAATTTAGAAAATCTGATCAACTTTTTGTTTCCTATGCGGATAATAAAAAAGGCCTTCCTGTTTCTAAAGTGACTTTGTCTAGATGGCTTTCTTCGGTCATCTCTGAAATGTATCTGCTCAGGGGAAAACAGCTGTGCTCAAAACCTAAAGCACATTCAACTAGGAGCTTAGCTACTTCTACAGCTTTTCAAGCTAGACTTCCTTTAGACACTATTTGTGCAGCGCCACTTGGGCCACTCCTCACACTTTTGTTTCCCATTACAAATTGGACTTGGCCTCCAGGGACAGAGCCAGTTTTGGCTCTACAGTCCTCAAGAGTTTGTTCCATTGAGCCACCCAGGATAGAGGTGCTAGGACGGTCCCATCAAGCAAGAATGAAGGCGAGATTGACAACTTAACATTAAGAAGTTATGTACCTACCATAACGCTCCATGTTAGTTGTCTTCTCTGCCTTCTTTCTTGCACCCTCCCTCCTTCCCCCTGGCCTGGACAGACCTTGTTATAAGAAACTGTTATGCTGAAGACCATTCAGACCTGGTCCTTCTTCCATCTGTAAGTTTTTTCTTTCTTCCTTTGGGAAGTATTTTATGCTTGGTGCTATTGCCCTTTGTCATCAAACGAGATCTGGGTACTTACCGCCTTGCATCATGGGATATGGGGCTGCCTCGAGCTGGTAAAAGTGACTCTCGAGCTTAGCAAGTGCCGAGTCGGAGCCGAGGGATCGGCTCCGAACCCATCAAGCAAGAAAGAAGGCGAGAGAAGACAACTAACATGGAACGTTATGGTAGGTACATAACTTCTTATTCTTAATGAACCTGTATTAAGCATTGAGAAAGGGTGTATAACCTGAAAGCTTTGTGTCGTATAAAGGTTTTTTTGCTCAACAGTGGTGTTTTTTTGGTGGATTTTTGATACAGCTGTTTGGTCTTTATTTACAAATATAGCACCCAGAGAGAGTAAAGATTGCAGCATATTTCATGCAAATACATACTAGTCATATAAAGGCAGACTGTAAGCTGAGCAAACTGTATGAGAGGGGATAGTTTCAAATGTGTTTCGTACAATATGCCAAGTTAAGCTAGCCAAGTGAAAGGGGCAAGTTACTTTATTCCACAGCCTAGCTAGCTACCTCCCACTCCACCAAAATAAAAAGAGGACTGAAGAGTACAGTGAAAAAAAAGCATAAATATCCAGTTTCAGAATATTTGAACAGTGTACACTAGCCATTAATGCCCAATTTTAAACTGAGCACCAGTTATTTTGTCAACAACACAGCTAGCCACTCCTCTCCCAAGGGATGGAAAAAAAGCATAAAGATTTAAATTTATTTTGCACAAATGGCCACTAGCCAGCCCTTTGTACCAGAGTTTAAGTTAAGCAAATGACGAGGATAAATTCCCATAGAACAGCTAGCCCCCCCCCCCCAAAAAAAATTGAATTTTTCACACAAATGCACTCTAACCAGCTTTAAAATAATATGAAAAGGACAAAGTTACTGCCACCTCCTTCCAAAATAAAAGCATAAATATTCAGATTTATTCACACAAATGCACTTTAAAAGTGGAAGTTAAACCGACCAAGTGAAAAGGACAAGTTACATTCACCCACAGCATAGCTGGCCACCCCCCCTCCAAATGCCACTTTATTAACCCAAATATTCACTTGCCAGCCTTAATGGCAGAATTTAAGCTGAGCAAGTGAAAGGGCAAGTTACTTTAATCCATAGCCCAGCTAAATACCCCCACCCCACCAAAACAAAAAGAGGGAGGAAGAGTACAGTGAAAAAAAAGAACATAAATATCCAGTTTCAAAATATTTAAACATTGCACACATCACATGCACAGTAGCCAAGCTTTAAAATATTTAAACAAATGCAAAAAAAACACACACGCGAACCTAGCCACCATCCCACCCCCCCTAAAAATAAGAGAGAAAATATGGATCTGAACTTCATTTGGTCATCAACCTGTGAGTTTCGGATCCGGATCGGATCCGAGACGGCAGTTTCACCAGCATCAGATCCGAGCTCCAAGCTCCACCCCTTACCCATAATACCAATGCACCTCCTTCCTTTCCTCAGATCACGTTTGCCTTGGCTTCACCTACAATGTGATCCCTTGAGCTCCAGGCTGGTAGGACAGTTTTTTTGGTGTGTGTGTAGAGGTTTTTTTTGGGTATACCCTTGATCCCATTTTTCCTCATCTCACCTTCTTGTTCTCCGTTAGGTGGAAAAAGTATACGTAGAGTTCCTTTCTGTTTAGTGTAGTTAGTGCAGGCCTTCTTCCCCTTTCCCGCCTCGTGTGTGTGTGTGTGTGTGTGTGTGTGTGTGTGTGTGTGTGTGTGTGTGTGTGTGTGTGTGTGTGTGTGTGTGTGCGCGTGCGTGCGTGCGTGTGTGTGTGTGTGTGCATGCGTGTGTGTGTTGGGTGTCTGCCTTTGGTACCTTGTACCTATTGAGCTTGATGATGTCTGATCAACAGAAGTTGATCTTAAGGAAATCCACAGTGTGTGGCCATAAGTTGTCACCGGCAGATAGCCACACTCTGTGTGTGTGGGGGCAGCTCACTTGTCCATCGACTGCTCCATATGTGCGGAGTTTAACCCCAGGGCCCTGAAAGACTGCAGGGCCAAGCTGATTTTTAAGGGGCTTCTCCCTTCTACGGAGACAGCCGCTTCCTCGTCTACTGTTTCTGCGGTCATGGCTGTGACCGCATCTACCTCAGCTATTGTCGCCTCCCCTCCCAGAACAGGACTCGCCATCCTGACCACAGACCTGGGGAAAGGGAGTCTAGGAAAGACTGAGAGAAGGAAAAGGGAAGGAAGAGATCCCCGGAACGCTCTGATTCGGCAGGTCCTCCTTCCAAGCTACCTGCTATTACCAGGCTGACTTCCCCTCTGCTCCATTCTCCGAGGTTTTCCCCAGAGCCGGAGGAGGTTCAGCCTCTCTCTAGGGCCTCTGTCCACCATCCTTCCCGGCCGGCGTCTGTGGCCTCTTCAAGGTCTACTAGAAGTTTATCGGAAGCCTTTATGGACAGGATGATGCGAAGGTTTATTCGCACCCAGTTGCAGATGGGGTCTTGCTGGCACCCTGTCCCTCTGGGGGAGGGGGAGCTCACTACCGTTGTTTGCCCCGATTTCTCCTTCTCCGATCCGTCCTCCGGTATCTGTGTCCCTGGATCCGAGAGGTTCTGGAGTCAGGGGGCCGGCGGTGATGGTACCGTCTACCTCGACGCCGGCAGTTACCTTGACATGTCAGGTCCGACGGAAGCGGATCCGAGCTCTCTGAGCCATATCCTAGGCGCCGGATACGAAGGGTTGGGTTTTTCTCTGGCTCCGACCTTGTCAGGTCACGACCTACCCCTTGGGGTCTTGGCGCCTTAGGGCTCTGCTCTGATCCCCGTGTCGGATCCAGGGAGAGCATCCTCTCTTTCAGTGGAGGCTCGCTCCCCCTCGGCGTTCGACATGGTGGAGAGGGTTCTCTCACATGGATCCGAGGCCCCTGACCATTTCCTCGGAGTCCGCCCCGATCCCCTCTCTTTTGGGTGTGCCTTCTGCCATTCTGCCCATGCAATGACAGCCCGTGCTCGACATGCCCCAGACTGTTCCCCTTGAGGAACCACAGGCTGTTTGAGAGTCCTCTCTGGAAAGCCCCACCGAAGAGGTTCCTCACACATGGAAGTGCAAGAGGAGGCACCTGGACTCCCCGAGTCCATCACAGATGATACCGACTTGGAGGAAGGGGAAGGCTTCCCCAGATCACCCCCAAAGGATGTCTCCTATGGAGACATCATGGAGATCCTGCACCAGCGGAGAGGTTGGTCCTCCCCCAAGCCTTCCTCGGATGAGTCTGTGTCTCTGGAGACATTTGACACGGGCCCATCTACTTCCTGGGTGCCCCCCCCCTTACAAGACCTCCTGTTGGTGGACCTCTTTACCACCAGGGCATGGAAAGAGCCGGACACTGTGGAGCCAATTCCAAAACGTTCAGATAAAATCTTGAGCCCCCCAGTAGATATACTGAGCTGGAACAAGGGGTTCCCAGTGGATTCCATGGTGGTAGCGACCGCCACAAAGAAGGAACTGGCTCAGGAGAGTTCCACGGTCCACTCCCCGGACCGAAAGTCCAGGACGATGGATCGTCTGGGAAAGCGGACTTGTGCTTCAGCTACCTTTTGTATAAGAGTGCTGAATTATATGGCCCATGTTACCAGACTGCAGCGTGACCTGATCTCAGAGTACACTGCCTCTCCCCTGGAGTCCATGTCGCCAGAGGATAAATGCACATTCTGTACGCGAATGGCCACTCTGAAAGCGGTTAACAACACATCCATGCGACTCCTTTCTTATGCCACCGAAGGAGCGGCACTGGTGGCCAGGTCCGGCATGGCCGTGAGGCGAAATGCCTGGCTCAGGCTATGTAATTTTGCAAAACCCTTCAAGGCATCTTTTGCGAATGCTCCCTATGACTGCTCTTCCTTGTTTGGGAAGATGGTCCGTGACACACTAGTCCAGAGTGAGAAGGATGGGAAGACACTGTTCGCTTCTCTAACCCCCAAAGAATCAGCGGGGGCAAAAGAAGATGTGGTTCTGGAAGTCTCAGTATTCCAGGGACACTCAGGACTCCTTTTCCCCTAGAGACCGAGGGGGACAAGACAGATGCCGGCCCAGAGGCAGGGGGGTCCGAAGAACTTCGGGTCTTGAGAACCATTCTTGGACAGACCTGTGCAGCAGCCCTGAGTTGCCCATCTGCTTTGCTCAGGAGGCAGCCAGGGGCCGTTTTTCAATGCACCTGACTGCGTGGGAGTCCGTGTCAGTAGACCATTGGGTGCTCCAAATAATATCCAGAGGTTACACAATTCCCTTTGTGACACATCCCTCTCCCCTAAAGTACCTCCCAAATGTCCCACCCGTGCAAAGGGAGGCAGCAGTGGTCAAAGTAGAAAAGCTGCTAAGCAAATGGGCCATCCAGCCTGTCTTTCCAGATCAGTCATCTATTCCAGGTTCTTTTTGGTGCCAAAACCTTCCACTCTGAACCTGTCAGTGGCCAAAGAAAGGTTCTGGATGGTCCCTTTACAATCCATCCTGCCTTATCTGCAGGAAAATGACTGGATGTGCTCAATAGGCCTCCAGGATGCGTACTACCATATAAAGATGCACAGGCGCTCCAGGAGGTTTCTCCATTTTCGGCTAGGGGCCAATCACTACCAGTTCCAGGCCCTACCCTTTGGCCTCACTACAGCCCCAGGGTGTTCACCAAGGTCATGGCAGCAGTAACAGCTCACCTGACGCTTCAGGGCGTACAGGTCTTCTCTGTACCTGGACAATTGGCTCCTTGCTGCTCCCACCAGGCATCTACTCTGTCAAGCCAAGGATTATTTCCAGAAGTTGTCAGTCTTGCTGGGCATCACTATAAATGTAGCCAGGTCCTCTCTAGAACCGGTTCAGGTCCTGGACTACATAGGAGAGAGAATAGACACATTGCAATTCAAAGTCTTTCGGACTCCAGAGAGGGTTCGGAGCCTAAATCTTCATGTTCTCGCAATCTTTCAGTATCCCTTTCCCCCAGCTGTAGTGGTGGTAAGAGCCCTCGGATCCATGGCAGCCACTGTCACTCTTCTTCCTTGTGCTTGTCTTCACATGTGGGTTCTGCAGTGGACGTTGGCAGTCCAGTGGTCTTTATTGGATCGGCCATTGACACATCTGATTCACATAAGCGAGGTGTGCAGGAAGTCCCTCCTCTGGTGGCTTCACTCTCTGGAGATAGTAGAGGGATGGTCCATTGTTGTAGCCCCTCCCCAAGCCACAGTGACCAAGGACTCCTCCCAACTGGGGGGGGGGGTATTGCTCGTGTAGGAAAGTCCAAGGCACGTGGTCCCTGAACGAGACCAGTCTGCATTTCAGTGTTCTGGAGACAAGGGCAGTCTTATAAATGTTGCAGGCCCTTCATGTCTTTCTTCCTCTGGGAACTATTGCGATTCAGACAGGCAGTATGTCAGTGCATAAGTCTAGTACATCAACAAACTGGGAGAAACCAGATCCTACCCCCTTTGTCAAAAGACCATAAGAGTGTGGGAATAGGCAATCTCCACCAACTGTTTTCTGATAGCAATGCACACTCTGCATTGGTCCAGCATACTAGCGGACAAATTGAGCAGAACTATCCTGATGCCTTACGCGTGGTCTCTAAATTCTTGCGTAGCAGAGCAAATCTTCCTCGAGTGGGGTCGGCCTTGCTGCGATCACTTCGCATCTCCTTCCAGCATGAGGTGCAGCAAATTCTTTGCTCTGATTCCCCCTCAGGGGGAAACCCCCAGAGGCGCTCTGGTCCATGCTTGGCCTCCCGGTCTTCTTTATGCATATCCTCTGTTACCCCTCATGACATTGTTTTTACAGAAGGCTCGTCGATTGGGGAGCATTGTCATCCTCATTGCCCCATTCTGGCCTCGCCAGGTCTGGTTTCCCTGTCTGTGGTCTCATCTGGTAACTCCTCCTTGGATCCAATTACGAATCATATTTCGCACCCATCGGGGATTCCCCTTCCAGACCTAGGCATTCTGAAGCTCCATGGCTTGGCTGCTCCAGTTCCATTGATTGCCAGGACTCCCGGGCTTTCTTCCCCTATTAGGTCTATTCTGGTGGCAGCACATAAGTCATCTGCCAAAAATGTTACCGTAGTAAGTGGAAGCGTTTTTCGACCTTGGCTTCTCAGAGAGATTTAGATTCTTTTAAGGTTCCAGTGCCAGCGGTTCTTGAATTTTTAGCACACCTTTTCCAGCAGGGTGCCAGCTCTTGTATGGTGAAAATTCAACTGGCTGCCATTTCTAATTTCCATGTAGGTGAAAACATGGGGTCTTTGACTTCTTCCAGACTTTGCAAAACCTTCATTAAAGGGACCTTTCTTTTAAGGCCTCCGGTTAAGGACCCTTCTCCTCCTTTGGATCTTACCTTAGTTTTACAGGCGTTTCTTGCTCTGCCCTTTGAGCCGGCTGCCTCTGTGGACTTGAAATTTTTGTCTTGGAAAACAGCTTTCCTAGTGGCTATCACCTCGGCTAGGAGAGTGTCAGAACTTTAAGCGTCATCTGTTAAACCCTCTTATATGATTTTTCATAAGGACAGGGTCTCACTTCGGACTAATCCTTCCTTTTTGCCTAAAGTGGCTTTAGAATCAAATATCAGTCAATCAGTCTGCCTGTCTTTTTTCCAAATTTTCAGAATAAGGGCGAATATAAACTACATTTGTTAGCTGTACATAGGCAGTTACATTTCTACTTGCACAGGACTAAGCCCTTTCGCAACTCTGATCAATTGTGTCCTTCTCTAGACAAACCAGCTTCCAAGGTGACAGTTGCCAAGTGGATTTCCCTTTGCATTCTGCAGGTTTACAAAGATAAAGGTATGCCTATTCCGGGGAGGGTTCATGCCCATTCTACCAGGTCCATGGCTACATCAGCTGCTTTTTGGTCCAGAGTATCCTTGGACAATATTTGTTCAGCGGCTACTTGGTCCTCATCTCATACTTTCATTTCTCATTATCACCTTCATTTCTCATTATAATATTAGACATGGTATCCAGAGGGAGAGCATCCTTTGGCTCCGTGGTGCTCCGGAATATTCTTCCATGAGGGCCTCCCAAGGTTATGGTAGCTGGAGACGCTGTCCCACAGGTTGATGACCAAATGAAGTTAACTACTACAGATAAACAAGTTATGTTATGTACTTGCCATAACGTTCCATCTGAATAGTTCGACTTCATTTGTCATCAACCGTCCCTCCTTCCTTCCCCCGACCTTGTTATTGGGTTCATTCATCTGAAGTGACTAAGAGATGGTGCTTTTGTGGCCCTCTTGCGTTTTCTTGTGGGTCAGGTTTTTGCTGATCGGGCTCATTTGTTGGGTGACAAATTCGATCTGTGGGAAGGAAGGAGGTGCAGTGGTGTTATGGGTAAGGGGAGGAGCTTGGAGCTAGGATTTGACGTTGGTGAAACGGCCGTCTCGGATCCGAACCCCACAGGTTGATGACAAATGAAGTGCAACTACTCAGATGAAACGTTATGGTAAGTACATAACTTCTGTTTATATTTGGAAAAAGAAAACCACAAAAAAAGCCAAAAAGTACGCAAACACAGTATAAAAAGCAGCAGAACCGGAGGTAGAATCAGAACCAAATCCACCAAAATAACGTAGTCAACAACTTTTAATTTCCGTTTTCGTCCTTGGACTTCATCAGAAAGTATAAAAACAATTATAAAAACTAGTTTAAATACAAAACAGGTGACACATAGTAAAAAGATCATTGGTCAAGTAATAATTCAATTAATCTAAAAATCAGTAAAAATTCAAATGGAACTGTGCCTGTCACAAAAACAAAGAAGAAATAGACAATTCATCTTTTTTAACAAAGAACATCTTTATAACATTAAAAGTAAAAATGGTAATAGTGCACTGTTCAAACATTCCATCAATTGTTTGAATTTTAAAAAATTTTTGTTTACAGTGCTGGAAGTGATTCATTCTGACCTAAGGGGTGGGGATTTCAAAAGGCTGGTCGAACAAAGAGAAACCTGGTGGCAGATTAAACTTCTTGCGGATCAAGCCCCAGGTTTAAATGAATCAGTCAATATAAAATGTTTTTTAAATAACAATGTATTGGGTGTTAAAAAAGATGAATTGTCTATTTCCTCTTTGTTTTTGTGAAAGGCACAGTTCCATTTGAATTTTTACTGATTTTTAGATTGATTAATTGAATTATTACTTGACCAATGATCTTTTCACTATGTGTCACCTGTTTTGTATTTAAACCAGTTTTTATAATTGTTTTTATACTTTCTGATGAAGTCCAAGGACGAAAACGGAAATTAAAAGTTGTTGACTACGTTATTTTGGTGGATTTGGTTCTGATTCTACCTCCGGTTCTGCTGCTTTTTATACTGTGTTTCTGTTTATATTTATTTAAAAAAAAAAATGCATACCTTCAGTCTGGTAGTCCACAATGCCCTGGCTGATTCACTTGCTGTGATTAATCCAGTTTGCTAGGTTCAGTTAAACAAACAAAAAAAATTTCTACTGCAAAACTCTCTACTGCATTGTACTGCTGTACAATTAGAAGGCTGTTGTTGTGTCTTTCGGCTTTTCCCGGTTAGGGGTCGCCACAGCGGAACTCCGGTCCGCTAATGATTGGCAGTAGATTTTTACATGCCGAGTTGCCAGCCCTGACCCACAACCTTCAACGAAGGTACGCCCATTCACACATGTCTCCACACAGAAGATGCTCTAGCTGAGAATCGAACAGGACAACGTCTTACTGTGAGGCAACATTGCTACCGCAGCACCACCATAGAAGGCTGCTGTTAATTTTAAAAATAACCACAGATGTTAAGTTGTCAATCTCGCCTTCATTCTTGCTGGATGGGTTCAGAGCCGATCCTCGGCTCCGACTCGGCCACTTACTAAAGCTCGAGAGCTAATTTTACCGGCTCGAGGCAACCCTATATCCCATGATGCAAGGCGATGACTATCCAGATCTCGTTTGCCGCTTTCACTTGCGAGGTGCTTTTTTTACCGGCTCCTGGTAAGTTTTTTCAAATTTCAGACTTTTAGTCTCTCCCCTTTAGTTTTAGTCACTACCGTTGTTGTGTAAACTCTTAACGATTAGTTTAACCCTATTTCCGTAAGTGTTCCCTATTTTTCCAGTTATTTATCCCTTCCCCTAAGTTAGGCCTTAAGCCTCCCCCTTTCCTAATTTTTTGTCAGGGATTCTGTGTGGTGTTTGTTTGTATTTGTATCCCTGTTTTAATTTTTATTGGATTGGGTGTTTATTGTGTGTGTGTCTGTGTTTTTTTTTTTTTTTGTCACTTAGTGTTTCCTTGACAGTTATGTTGAAGGCCACAAAGGTCTCAGGCTTCAAGAAGTGTGACTCGTGCTGTCAGAAGATGTCTCTGACAGACTGTCACACTTCTTGTGTTTACTGCCTGGGACCTCTGCACCTGCAGGACTCTTGTGCCGTCTGCCATGCCTTCAGCCCAAGAGTCCTGCAGGAGCGCAGAAATAAATTAATACTGAGGGGCTTATTAAAGCCTGAGAGCTCCCCGACTAAGTCGGCTCCGGGGAAGCCCTCGAAACCAGTTAAGCCTTCGGCTCCAAGCCCTAAGCCATCGGCTACTGGTTCGCCTTCTGTGACTAGATAGGCTCCGGCCAGAGCCGATCCTTCTATGTCACAAGCTACAGTATCAGCTCCATCAGGCGCCGATACTGCTAAATCTGGGCACTCAGTGTCGGCTCCGGCTGGGGCCGACATATCCTCGGCTCCTTCGGCTCCACCTATCTCAAGAAAGAGATCAAGATCCCCTTTGTTGGAGTCGATACATTCTGCTCCGAGATCACCCCTGCTCTCGGAGCAGAGCCATCAGAGCCGGTCTTCTCGGTCGTCCAGGCTGTCCGACCACGACCTTGAGAGAGTGGTGAGTAGACTATTAAAGTCTCAGGCATTGGCCCAAATGCTCCATAGCCCATTTCAACAAGACGGTAGCTATTACACATCCACCTAACATTCCTCCTTCGACTCTCTTACAGAGCCCGGAGCTCCTCGGAGCCGTGACTGTTGTGACTTCGGAGCCGATACCACCCCCCCCCCTTCTGCTCTGTCGTCCTCTGCTCCGATTTCCTCCTTGATGCCTTCATTGGAGGGATCTGGGTGTCTGGTCTCTCTCTTCGGCTCCGAGGGGGCGAGTGGCATCGGACCCTTGTCTGACCCCGTTCTCCCTCTCGGAGCTTCGGCGCTGGTGAACTCAGCCCCGACATCAGCCTCGGAGCCGTCCCTGTCGGTGCGGCCTGGGGTTCCTATCTCTTCAGAGCAGGAGCCTTCTGGCCTTTCTGACGGGGGAGCCTTCGAGGTGATGAGGAGTGTACTAGCCCCAGGGCGTAGTCAATGGTCAGTTCCATCAGTTCCTCCCACTACAGTGCCTGCTGACGTCTCTTCCCACTCTCTTGCTCCCGGACCCAGAGATCCAATGCCTCAGGTTTCCCCACTGGGAATATCTTCCTCTTCCGAGGCTTCTCCTGACCCGTCAGGTGAACCTCCTCGTAAGAGGACATGTAAGAGGAAACATCTAGACTCCCCCGAGTCTATTACATCCGATACTGACTTGGATGAGTCTGAGGGATCCCCAAGGTCCCCCTCTGAGGATGTCTCTTTCTCAGACATCCTTGAACTCCTTAAGCAGAGGGGGAACTGGCCTTCCCTTAATCCTTCCAAGGACGAGTAGGTATACCTGGAGGCGTTCGGGTCTCGACCCTCCACCTCCTGGGTGTCTCTGCCTTTCAACCCTCTTATGGACGTGGTGGCTCGGAAGGCATGGATGGCCCCGGATTCGGTGGAACCCATTCCTCGGAGGCCTTCTAAATTCATCACGGCCCCACCTGATAGGCAATATTTGACAAAAGGTGTCCCGGTTGATGCCATGGTGGTGGCTGTAGCCACCAAGAAGGAACTAGCTGATCCTTCAGTACCTGTCCATCCTCCTAACAAGGATTCCAGGACTATGGATAGGTACGGCAAGCGGATTTTTTCTTCAGCGACCTTTGCCATGCGGTCGCTGAACTACTTGTGTCACTTCACCCGCCTTCAAAGAGATGTTCTTAAAGAGTTGGGAGAAGTTTTACAGGATCCGTCAGCTGCTGGGTCCCAGGAAAAATTAACTCACAGCTAGGAATCCTAAACTCCATTGTTAACTCCTCCATGCGGCTCATTTCATATGCAGCCAATGGAGCGAGTAGGGCCGCAGGCACAGGAGTGGCTTTAAGGCGTCAATCCTGGATGCGGCTTTGTAATTTTGCAGACCCTTTCAAGGGGTCCTTCACAAACTCTCCTTTTGATGGTTCGACCTTGTTCAGACCTCAAGTGAAAGACACGTTGACTAGATGCGAACAAGATGGCAAGACTCTTTCTGCCGTAGGAGTCCGTTTCTCCACCCCTTCAAGACCTTACCCAAAAGGTCAGAAGGGAGGGAAAATGTGGTTCCGCAAATCTCAAGGAGTCCCGCCTGACACACGAGGTCAGTTTACCCCCAGAGGCAGAGGGGGTAACAACAACAGATGCCACCCTAGGGGCAGAGGGGGTCCGCAGAATCAGGGTAGCAGGGAGCCTCTCTCTGACAAACCCTTCCAGCATCCCTGAGATGTTGCCCGATTGTCCACCTTCGGAGGCAGTCGGGGGAAGATTATCACTGTACTCAAAAGCCTGGCTTTCCTTTTCTCAAGACAAATGGGTACAGTCGATTATATCTGAGGGTTACAAAATTCCCTTTATTCAAACCCCAGTTCAACAAAAGGGAACCCTTCCAGACGTTCCACCCGGTCTAAGGGAACTAGCAGTACCAGAGATATCAAAACTGCTAGCAAAAAGAGACATCCAGCCAGTCCCAGCAGACCAAATAGGATCCGGAATCTACTCAAGGTTCTTTTTAGTACCAAAAAAGACAGGGGACTGGAGACCAATATTAGATCTCAGCAAACTAAACAAGTTTGTAAAGAAAACAAGATTCCAGATGGTCACGCTTCAGTCCATTCTACCCTTTCTGGGCAAGGACAATTGGATGTGCTCGGTGGGCCTTCAGGATGCGTACTATCACATAAAAATTCACAGGCGCTCCAGAAGGTTTCTCCGCCGCTGGGGCCAGTCACTTCCAATTCAGAGCCCTGCCATTTGGACTCACTACAGCCCCCAGAGTGTTCACCAAATGTATGGCAGCGGTTACGGCTCACATGAGACGTCAAGGATTCCAGGTGTTTTCATATCTAGACTGGCTCCTCACTGCCACCACCAGGCATCAACTTCTCCAAGCCAGAGATTACACCATTCACATTTGCAGAGGGCTAGGGATTTCTATAAATTTTGAAAAATCTGCCTTGTCGCCCTGTCAATCTATTACCTTTATAGGTGCCAAATTGGACACCATACAACTTTCAGCAAAGTTAACAGACCAAAGGATCTTGGATATTCAAAACCACATCCATGTGATTCTTCACAGTGACAAAATTCAGGCCAGATTTGCTCTGAAAGTATTGGGTCTTATGGCGGCCGCCATAACACTTCTTCCCCTTGCCCGCTTTTACATGCGTCTCCTACAATGGATGCTGTTCGCCCAATGGTCCTTTCAACGACTTCCCATGCGTCACAGGATCATAATAACTCCAATTTGCAAAAGGCATCTGACCTGGTGGATATTGTCCCCTCAAGTCCATCAGGGCAGACCCTTTGTTCCTCACGCCCCAGTCGCCACGGTTACATCGGACGCCTCCCTGATCAGGTGGAGGGGGCATTATCAGGGCAGGATAGTCCATGGCACTTGGCAACCTTTCGAATGCCACCTGCACATAAATGTCCTGGAGATGAGAGCAGTGCTTTTAATGTTGCAAGCCCTCCACGACTCTCTTCCCCTGGGAACTATTGCAGTCGAAATGGACAGTATGTCCGTAGTGTGGTATATCAACAAGCAGGGCGGAACCAAGTCCTATCCACTGTGTCGAGAGGCACTCAGACTTTGGCAGTGGGAAATCTCTTCTCCGCGGTTTCTGATAGCAACGCATATTCCCGGGAAATCCAACATCATAGCGGACAGGTTGAGCAGAGCTATTCTCATGCCTCACGAGTGGTCTCTCAAACAATCTGTGACTGAAGAGATTTTTCAGAAGTGGGGCCTTCCTTGCTGTGATCTTTTTGCTACCCCTCAAAACAGCAAATGCCCCGACTTCTTCTCTCTCTTCCCCCTTCCAGGCCATCCCCCCAGAGACGCTCTAATCCAAGATTGGCCCTGGGGACTTCTCTATGCCTTTCCTCCTTTCCCTCTAATACCACAAGTAATTCAGAAAGCAACTGCCTTGAGAGCCAAGATGATTCTCATTGCCCCTTATTGGCCTCGACAGATATGGTTTCCATTCCTACATCATTATCTTTTGGTACAGCCATGACATCTGGACCCGGTTCCAGATCTTCTGACCCACCAGTCGGGGCAGCTGCACCAATCCATACCTTCTCTCAACCTCACTGCTTGGTTGCTCCACTTCCATCCCTAGCCAGGCTTCCTAAGATTTCTAATCCCGTCCAGGATATCATAGTAGCTTCCCTAAAATCTTCCACCAGAAGGATTTACACTAGTAAATGGCAACATTTCTCCTTCTGGGCAAAAGCTAGGAACATAGATCCCTTTACTGCTCCGATTCATTCGGTCTTGGACTTCCTAGCCGAGATTTTTCATTCAGGATCTTCTTCCTCCACAGTAAAAGTTCAGCTGGCAGCCATTGCAAATTTTCATATTGGCTTGTTGGACCACCACATCATATCACATAAACTTTGCAAGGCATTCCTTAGAGGTATATTTTTACTTAAACCTCCGATTAGAGATCCCCCACCACAGTGGGATCTAAATTTAATTTTAACATCCTTGAATCTTCCCCCTTTCGAACCCAAGGCTACCTGTTCATTGAAATTTCTTTCTTGGAAGACACTCTTTCTAGTCGCCATTACTTCTGCCAGGAGAGTATCTGAGCTTCATGCCCTCTGCATTTGTCCTCCCTACTTAATCTTCCACAAAGACAGAGTTTCTCTAAGGACTAATCCGTCTTTCTTACCCAAACTGGCATCGCAGACGAACTTAAATCAATCTATTGATCTTCCAGTTTTTTTCCCAAATTATTCTAATAGAGCGGAACAAAAACTACATTATCTCGATGTTCACCACCAACTCAGATATTATCTGGACAGAACCAAACATTTTAGGAAATCTGATCAACTGTTTTTATCCTATGCAGAGAACAGGAAAGGCCTTCCAGTATCCAAGGTAACCCTTTCTAGATGGCTGTCTTCTGTGATTACATGCATTTATCAGCTCAGAGGTAAAGAGTTGATTTCTAGGCCAAAAGCCCATTCTACCAGAGCACTAGCTACATCTACAGCTTTTCAGGCTAGACTTCCAATAGACACTATTTGTGCAGCAGCCACATGGGCCTCTCCTCATATCTTTGTTTCGCATTACAAATTAGATTTGGCCTCCAGAGACAGAGCAAATTTTGGTTCCACTGTTCTCAAGAGTCTGTTCCATTGAGCCACCCAGGATAGAGGTGCTAGGGACGCTGTCCCATCCAGCAAGAATGAAGGCGTGATTGACAACTTAACATCGAGAAGTTATGTACCTACCATAACGTTCCATGTTAGTTGTCTTCTCTCGCCTTCTTTCTTGCGTCCCGCCCACCATCCCCCTAGCCTGGTCAGACCGAGAAGATTGTTCCTCTTCCTTTAAGAGTCTTGATCCAATTTTTCCAGCTAATAAGCTTACTAGTGTCACTAGATCAGGTTGATCTTTTTTGGGTGATTATTATTATTAACTCTTCCTCCTCCTCCTCCAGTTGGAAGAATATATTGCATAATTGTCCTTAGCTACCAAACGAGATCTGGGTAGTCATCGCCTTGCATCATGGGATATAGGGTTGCCTAGAGCCGGTAAAATTAGCTCTCAAGCTTTAGTAAGTGGCCAAGTCGGAGCAGAGGATCGGCTCCGAACCCATCCAGCAAGAAAGAAGGAGAGAGAAGACAACTAACATGTAACGTTATGGTAGGTACATAACTTCTCATTCTCTTCTGCCTTGTCTGTAATTCTTTGTTTCCTCCAATCCTATACCATGTTTTCACACATGGACTCATGAATGCATACAAAAGGAAGAAACAGTGTTTACTTCAGAGGCAGAAAATAGTCAAATAGCGTCCCTAGGCAGTGTAATGGATTGGTTCACACACACACACAGCATCCATCCCCCCCACCAACTGCATCCATTCCATTGTCCCATTACATGGCTGTTTCTCTTGTTAGCATAAACACTGTTCAGACCTCTGTGTGCTTACTCTTTTCTTGTACTTCTACAGTGATCATACATATATATTTGGATTTAATTTAAAATTTTTATTTCATATTTTATAGCATAAACATTGATAGGCATTTGCTAAACAAAACAATACACTCTTACAATGTAAACAGACTTAGCATTAACAGTAAACTTCTCTGCCCTTGAAACTCACATTCAAAGAAAATGCATGTGGCCGGTGGTAGATAGTCTACCTTTGGGCTGTTTTCAAACACATTTTTAAGACTACACATACATGCATGTGTTCTTTGATTCACCTTCCCAATTACATTAAATTATACTCTTTGTATAATACAGCAGCACTTGTTAGTGTGTTTTAAATTTGTAGTTTTGAACATTTTTCCAGAAAGCAATAAAACAGAATGTATGACCCAATAATGACAAAACTGCCCATTTGAGAGCATTTCAACCATAAAAGGCCACTCAATTTTCTGTCATTACAATCAGCCAGTATACACAAGATGCACAGTTTCTGTAGAAATAAGTCATCTTAATTCCACATTAGAGAGATCTGTAACTAGCAAAGAGGTTGCTGCTAGCAAACAACTTTATATTTCAATATTTCATCTACAAATTCAGTGCCTGATGCCCTTGAAGAATAAATTCCCAATGTTACACTACAAAAATGGTCAGCTGGTAATGTTGCAGTGGGGAATGGATGGCAAACTGACAACAGGTTCATATTAACTAGGCATCTCATCCAAAGGAGGACATACTCAGGTTTGCTGTGCCCTCACCATGTCCCACTTGAAGTACAACACAGTATCATCAATCCATCTACATGCTGTGGGAGTAGAATCCACAGCATTCTGCATCAAACGCAACTATGCTACCTGCTGGGTTATGACAGTTTGCTAAGCAAAACAGCCACACATTGAAAACAGACTTAGCATGAGCAACATTAATCCCCTGAAGCTCAAGTCCTTGAAAATGCACTGAAGCTCACAATTCCTTGAAAATGCATAGCAGCTTTTTTATTATTTTTTTCTAACTCATTTGGTAATTGGTGTAGATGAATCAAGCTTTACAGATTTTTTACAGAATGTCCAGATTTTTGTCTCATATTTTTGTTCTGTTTCCTAATAAAATTGTGAAAGAACAATATTTAAAGTGTCCCTATTTTTGAAACCTTTGTCCCCTCATTATTTTTGTCTTTGTCCAGCTTTTTTGTTCTAAGAAGTTGAGAGGTATGGCTGAATGGATGGCTGGCTTAACTGACTCTGTAGCTGGCTGGTTAGCTAGCTCGAATGTTTAAAAAAAAAGTCACTATTACTTTTCATAGCAGCTGTAGAAGCCCTAAAACCGTTCTAAGGCATGATCTTTGTAGGGCTCTTCCTGCCCCAATCCTCACCCCTTTCATGAATTGCAGACAATTGCTACACGATTTAAAATACCCGGACCTAACAGGGAACAGCTCTGCCTGTAGGTGTGTGTTGGTGACCAAACTGAATTGCCATAGAAAAGCCAGAAGTAATTGCGGCTTTTCCATGGCAGTTCAGTGTTTCAGGTCCCATTACTTGGCATAGTGGGCAATGTGATAAGGTAATGTGATAAGGTAGCTTAACCCATGAGTGTTCCGCTGACAGCGGGACGGGTGGCAACCTTAACCATCATTCAGGCAAACATCCAGAAGATGTTCTTCGTGTTTCACTGTTGCAGTCATTACATTTGGGTAATCTGCTGGCAGGTTGCCCTCAGTCGGCCTGAATGTTAAAGTCTTGGGTCCTGCGTCGGTTGCTGTCTCCTCTTCCATGACGTCAGGTCATCAGGGATAATAAAACATGCAGCCAACACCATTTTCTTCAGTCTTTCTTGCCGTGTGGTGCCCGAAGCAGAAGCAATTCACAAGTGCTGGTCGGCCAACTCCTGAAATTTTTGCATTCGAGTTTCAAAACCGAAGTCTTCAATTAAAGCTAAGTACCCCATTGGGGAAACTTTTTCTTGCTCCTTACCGATGTCAGTAAAAGTTAATAATTGCATTACTTGTGGGAAGCAAATACCTCATAAGGATTTGCAGTTTTGTACTGTATTCCTTGCCTAGGCCTAGATCATAAAGTGCCTTGCTGTCGGTTTTGTGCTAGATTTAAACAACGCACTATTAAGCGTCGGTATATCTTTGCTTCAAAATATTTTGGAAACAGATTTAATTACCCTGAAATGTTGTCAGATAGCAGTCCGACTACTGGAGTTCACAAAAAATGCAAAGAAAAGGACAGAGACAGACTGTAGAGGTCCAAAACCGACGACAAAGCTTCTCCTAAGTCAGTCGCCAGTTCGCCGGTACTCAGTGAGGTGCTTTCGCAGCCCCTGATACCTGCTACTTTTGAGTCGCAGGCCTCTACCGAGACCCATGCAGAGTCCGGTATGCCGCGAGATTCTCAGAGTATTGTACACGCAGATGTCTCTCCTTCGGATGGGTCAGAGTCGCTGAGCAGGCACGGACTTCTGAGGGTGTTTTCAGGCCTCAACATTTCTATATAAAACTGACACCAGCTTCAAAAACAACTTCTAAAGCTAAAAAAATGACGCATGAGCCACGTGCTCTAGCCCCTATGCCTAACAAACAGATGTTCAAAATGGCTGAGGACTTAATTACTTTGATCAGGGGTTCCCAACCCCCTCCTGATAAGAGGCCTAGGCAAGACATTGATTATGAATCTTCAGATCAGGTTTCTATTTCTTCTGATTCCTGTTCTGATCAGAAATTTTTTATACTACCCTATGAGGATTCAGATGCAGAAGAATCCATCCCATCTGCATCTCCTCCTGAAGATTATTCTTTTGGAGAAACCTTGCATGCTTTAAGGGAACATTTTCATTGGGAGAGTCAGGATTTCTCGGAATCAAAAAAGAGCCTTGGGAATTTCCTTCTTCCTCAGCATAGGCCTTTGGCTATACCTCCTGTATTAGACATTGTAGATGATGTGTTTTCGGAATATAGTATGGTTCCCGATTCCCTACCTCTGGCTCCTAGTAAGCCTGACAGCTATTACAGGGTCCCTGACTCCCACAAATTTTTATTCAAAATTCCTGCTGCTGACCCTGAAACTATCTCACAGGGTCCCAAGGGTGTAAAGGCCTCTTCAGCCAAGAATCCTACCCCCTCTGATAGGGATTCCAGGGTGCTGGATAGATGGGGAAAGAAGGTTTATACGTCTGCAACCTTTGCAATTAGGGCCTTAAACTGCCAGTTTCATATGCTTAAATATCAACAGCATGTTATGGGATTATTGAAACAGAAAATAATGTTGATTTCTGAATGTGTGGAAAACAAAGAATTACAGGAATTATTGCATGCAGCAGAGCAGGTTGGAAAGCATACTTTGCAATGTGGTTTTGATTCCTTGGAGGCCTCTTGCAGGGCCGCAGTTACTGGGTCTGTGATTAGAAGGCATGCCCGGCTCAAGGAGCAAAATCTGCCTGATCATGTTAAAGCTAAATTGTTGGATGCCCCTTTACAGCATGATACTCTGTTTGGTAATAAGGCAGAAAAGGTGTTAAAGAAAATGGAAGACAAAGCCAAATTTATGCAAACTGTAAAAGATTTCTTACAAGTGCAGCCACCCAAATTCAGACACTGGCCTACAAAAAAATTGGTCCGTTCCTGTGTCCAACAGAGCCTCACAAGGCAAATCCAGGCGCTCAAAAAGCTCTAGATACCAATCACACGGTTCTTACAAGTCAAAGCAATGGGGTGCCTCTACCTCCAAATCTGGAGTAAACAAAGCACAATCCTACAGTACTCAATGACTTCCCTCTGCCATCACCAAGCACTTAACTTTTGGCAGCCCCTTTGGGGGGGAAATTAGCACTTCATGCTCAAAATTGGCAGTTAATAACCCAGGACAAGTGGGTATTAAACATAGTATCCCAGGGGTACAGATTTCATTTCCATACCTTGCCAGTACCAAATGGTTGGCCAGATCTGCCACAAAATCAATGGGCAGAGGCACAGAAACAAGTTACGTCCCTCATGGATATGGGGGCTATTCAACCAGTACCAGAACAGGAAAAAGGGCAAGGGTTTTATTCAAGACTGTTCCTGGTACCCGGAAAAGACAATGCCTGGCGTCCAATACTGGATTTATCGATTTTGAACACATTCTTGGACATCCCAAAATTCAAAATGCTGACCTTACAACAGCTTCTGCCCATGCTGGGCAAGAATGCTTGGTTAGTGACTCTAGACTTGAGGCATACCTGCGTATCCCAATAAGGTAATTGTGCAGAAGAACCTCCGTTTCAAGGCTGGTTTCATGCATTACTAATTCTCTGCACTGCCTTTTCGCTTATCTACTGCACCCAGGGTCTTTACAAAGTGCTTAGCACCAGTAATTGCATTTTGCAGACAAAGAAGCATACAAATCTATTCTTACTTGGACGACTGTCTCATTCAAGCAGAAAACAAGGACATTCTTCTTCAACATCTGGCGTTTGTAAAAAGGCTTCTAACATGCCTAGGGTACACAATAAACGAAAAGAAATCACAACTGGTGTACCCTGTCAAAAAATTACATTCCTGGGTGCAAGCTTGAATACAACTGCCCAGATGGCTTACCTTACGCCAGACAAACGAAGGCAACTGACTGTTTACTTCAAACAGATGACAACAAAAACCCAGTTATCTGCAAGACAAATTCTGCAGGCCTTGGGGTTCATGGCATCTTGCATTCTACTAATTCCATATGCAAGACTGCATATGAGGAAACTACAGTGTTATCTAAAAAGTTTATGGAGTCAACGTCGTCAGTCTGGAAACAATGATCCCTCTCATTCCCTGCCTACAACAGTAGTTTCTTTGGTGGGCAGGGACATGTCACTTGAACATGGGACAGTCTTTCACTGTGCCCCCTGCCACCCAAACTACAAACGCATCAGACTATGCTTGGAGGGCCCACCTGGTGGGATGATGCATTCAGGGCATATGGATCTCAAAACAAATGCATCTGCATATCAACCAGAAGGAGATGTTAACTGTTCAGAATGCCCTGACAGCCTTCAAGGATTTACTTCATCCTGGACAACTATTGATAAAGACGGACAACACCACGGTTATGTGGTACATAAACAAGCAGGAGGGTACACGTTCCTACCCCCTTTGCAGACTAGCCATGGCATTGTGGGACACAGCCCTGACTTACCAAGTATATCTTCAAGCTCAATTCCTGCCAGGAAAACAAAATACTCTGGCAGACGATCTAAGCAGAAATCTTATGGACCCTCACAAGTGGACATTGGACCCACAAGTCGTCTGCATGATAACAGAGAAATGGGAGAGTCCAGAGACAGATCTATTTGCCAAAATTATCAACTGGACAAATTCTGCACAAGGACTTATGACAGACAAGCATGGAAAGTAGATGCCCTATCCTTCAGTTGGAAAAACCTATCAGTCTACGCCTTTCCTCCTCTGCCTCTTCTACCCAAGGTCTTACTAAAGGTCAGACAGGAAAAAACAAAAATGATCCTAATTGCCCCGGACTGGCCTCGCCAGCACTGGTACCCAATTCTAAGGAATATATCTCAACTCCCTCCTTGGTACTTGCCTCACATACCTCATCAACTGTCTCAGTAGAGCAATCAAAGTATGCACAATCAGCTCCAAACTCTGAACCTGGCAGTGTGGCTGATCATGTAATTATTCAAACAACACCTCTCAGTAAATCTGTGATGAATGTCATTTTGGAAGCCAGAAGGCCTAGTACTAGAAAATCTTATGCTGATAAATGGAAGAGATTCTATGTTTGGAACCAAGCTCAAGGAATGGACACAGCAAAGCCAAATATTCCTCAGATTTTACAATACTTGACTGAGATGCTTGTCAAGGGCCTATCTTTTTCATCAATAAAAATCCATGCCTCTGCCATCTCGGCTCATTACAACACAGTCTCTCCCCCATCTTTTCTCATCCTCTGCTAAAACAGTATCTTAGAGGGGCCAAAAATTTAAGGCCTCCCAGAAGATCACCAACTCTTGCATGGGGACCTCAGTTTTGTGATGGAAAAGCTCACCCTGCCTCCTTTTGAACCAGCAGCTACTGCGGATATAAAGTTTTTATCCTGGAAAACCGCTTTCTTTCTGGCAGTCACTTTAGCAAGAAGGGTTTCAGAACTACAGGCCCTCATGACTGTGGAGCCTTTTATTACATTTCATCCGGACAGGGTGTCCCTCAGGACCAATCCTTCCTTTATGCCTAAGGTGGTAACCATTGTGGCTCGTAACCAAACTATTCACCTGCCAACTTTTTACCCAAATCTGCAGAACAAGGGGGAGCGGATTCTGCATTCCTTGGACGTACACAGATAACTAAGATTCTACTTAAACAGGACCAAATCTCTAAGAAAGTCTGAGCAACTACTGGTGGCATTTGCTGCAGGATCAGAGGGGTAGACTATTTCAGTGATTAGCCACTGCATTCGTTGCTGCTACTTGCATCATGGTAAACCGGTGCCCAAGGAAATCAGTTCACATTCCACCAGGGCTGCATCTACCATCAGCAGCTTTTCTCAGAGGAGTTCCAACCAAAGACATTCTAGAAGCTGCTACTTGGAGCTCTGTTCATACATTTACAAAGCATTATCATTTGCCTCTCTTCTCTAAGTCCAGGGCAGGCTTTGCCACTGCAGTTCTGCAGGACCTTAGAGCCACTCCTAATGCTATTTAGCTCCATCCTCCCATCCATAGCTTTGGGATTCTACCCAAATGTAATGACTGCAGCAGTGAAACATGAAGAACATAGTACAGTTGTGTACACTTACCATAAATGTAGATGTTAGAGTGTATTCACTGTTGCAGTCCGGGTTACCCACCCGCCATTCCCCTTTTTTCTAGAACAGAACTTCTCTTTCACTATATTCTACAGCCTTTGTGGTGTATTTGCTTTTAGATGAAGGTAAAGTTTATGTTGTTGCAATTGCATTTATATATATATATATATATATATATATATATATATATATATATATATATATATATTTTTTTTATTATTATTTATTTTTGCTCCCCATTTGGGGGTCACCTGACATCTGGGGCAAGAAAAACTGAAGAAAATGGTGTCTGCTGCATGTTTTATACCCCTGACGTCATGGAAGAGGAGACAGCAACCGACGCAGGACCCAAGACTTTGATATTCAGGCCGACCGAGGGCAACCTGCCATCAGATTACCCAAATGTAATGACTGCAACAGTGAATACACTCAAACATCTACATTTATGGTAAGTGTACACAACTGTACTGTAATGCTCTTACCACCATCCTGGCAATGAAATAATTTGTGCAAGTCTTGTAACCACGCCTCTGGGGGGTGGATTACCCATATCACTGTGAAAACTTACAACACCCTCCCCCTGTGAGTGCACACTACCATGCACTTGCTAATGAAGGGCTAACATTAGGTAGTGGCTTAATGAGCTGCAAGCCTCCTACCCCTGTGATGTCAACTTCAGCTCCACTCCTCTTCTGGGGGATCATGGCTGTGCACAACCTTATCTGCTTGGCCCTCCCCCTCAGGATAGTCACACCCACCATTCCCTTTCAGCACCGTTCAAGCTGCTAATTGTACTTGTGTTGCTTGAGCCATAATCAGGACTTCATCCCTCTATATCATTTGTATTGACTTGCTGACCAGCTCTTCTCATGTCTAACCCTACTCTGATCAAGTCCAAAGCTATTTCAGTCCCTTATGTCATTCTTCTGTCAAACCCCTTGAGTCCCTGATTGGCATTTTGCATTGTGAAAATTTCAGCTGTTGTGTCTTTCGGCTTTTCCCGGTTAGGGGTCGCCACAGTGGAACTCCGGTCCGCTAATGATTGGCAGTGTTTTTTTACGTGCCGGGTTGCCATGCCAGCCCTGACGCACAACCTTCAACGAAGGTATGCCCATTCACACATGTCTCCACACAGAAGACGCTCTAGCTGAGAATCGAACAGGACAATGTCTTACTGTGAGGCGACAACGCTACCGCACCACCACCACCACAGTGAAAACTTCTGAATAATTTAAATGAAAGAAAACATTTTCCATTGTTTACAGTGAAAACTTCAGCTGTAAACAGTGGAAAATGTGTTCTTTCATTTAAATTATTCAGATGTTGTGGGTCAGATAATTTACAGAAAAAACTGTAGTTCAGCTGTTCTGAATTCTGATTGCTTCTTTGTGATACCTAAACTTTCCACTTGTTTCATTTCCTGCTTGCTTCTAATCCTGGGAGCCATTTGTTTTTACCTTGGAGAATGTCATTTGCATGTCGTCAGGGTTTATCTGTACATTATATTCTTGCAAGCAAACTAAGCCTGTAGTATAAATCAGTATAGTTTTGATGGATATTATAGTGGTTTTGTCCATTACTCAGGATGTCTCTGCATGTGTAACTGTTCTTTTAGGTGTTCAGAAACACATTCTGTTTTATTTCACATACCAAATGACATAGAATATTTGGAAAACATTTAATTATTCATCTTTGTTTAGTTTAAATTCAACATTTTACTTATTAACTTTATACTTTCCCTGCTAAAAGTCTGAATTAAAAAAGAAAAAACTCAAGTCATGCTGTGAATGATTATAGGCCTATCAGCACTACTTGCATTCTGGGGAAATGTTTTGAGTGGGCAATGAGTTTGTCTTTTAAATATATATTTAACTTTAGTACTGATTTTTTTTTTCAGCATGTTTATAAAATGTTGTTAATTTTTATGAATGTGTTGTAAATTCACTGGACAAAGGCTTGCCTGTAGATAGAGTATTTGGATCTGGGCAAGGCCTTTGATTCTCTTGCCCTGCAGTCTTTGTTGAAATCTTGAGTAGGCAAGCATGATTGCCTGTGTTGCAAGATTTGTTATTTATTGGTTATTAGGCAGAAGATGCAGAGTTAGAATTAGAAACAAATGTTTGAGTGCTAAGATCATTTGTAAAGGTATGTCACAGGGGTCTTTACTGAGACTATTATTTGTTGTAGTGTGTGATTGTCCAACCTCTGATGTGTATGTATCAGCAAATTTGCTGATATAAAAGTTGACAGTGTTATTAAAGTAGTGGATCACAGTCAGCTTCAAAAATATCTTGATAGTTTAGCCAAATGGGTACAGTGGAAGGGTATGAAATTTAATAAAAGTAAATGCAACAGTTTTTGGAGCCAATAAGCACTGTTATCCTTGTACTTTGGATAATCATGTCTATTTTTCATCAAATCAGATGAAGGATCTGGGTATTTTAGTAGATTCTTTCCTAACATTTGATGCACATATTAATAATACTGTGAAGTGTTATGGCCTTAAGAATATTCCTTAACAGGGTCAGAGGTGTTAAGGTGAAGTTCAGCTGGTATATATGCTAGTATTGAATATAGCGGTTCATTTTGTGCTTTAGGTATCTCCTAACTTAAGAGACCAGAGTGGATACATAAAACATTTACAAGGCATGCAGCTAGATGTCAACTGTCTTGCTTTGAGAGACTTGGAAAATACACCCCTTGATTTATTTGCAAATGGACTACTGATTTGGGTTTATAAGTGCTTAAGTGATGACATCTTGGCTGCTATGTTTGGCATTTATTTTTTGTATCATGACACTAATATCACGAGTAAAAATATTTTGGTTAAACTGCCACTTACTAGATTTAAGTTAGACAACTTTTTTCAGTGTACAACTGCTAGGTTATGGAGTTCTTTGCCAAAACATACAGGATGTGCTAGTGAATTGCCATCTTTTAAGGCAGTTCTGGATTTATGGTTTAAAAATATTTTTATGCAGCTGGGACTCAAAGCAAACAATTAAGTGACCTGTGTAGGGCCCTGAGTAATTTCATTGAATCATTGACTTGGATGCTTGTCTGATGTTTTTTGCATTTTCAGATTTCACTGTATCATTTTTTCTCACTTTAATTATGCAGACTGTTTTTCCCATTTCTATTCAACATCCAGATTCTTATTTTCTTTTTTACACTTTGTAAAAGTCATTCTTCCTACCACAGCTTTTGTAAAACTGATTAAATGTAATCTGGTGTTTCCTTTCATGCTTTTAGCTGACTTAAAGGAGAACCGCACCCACAGACTCAAAAAACAAGTTTATTTCATCATGGTGTGTTGTTTCTTACATTTTAACACCACTCTGGGACTATTTACAGGTTTTTAAATATTTTTATATGTAATTTCTGAGTCTGACCACATGGGGTCTGGCATCTTGAAGTAATTCTGATTAGTCTGCCTCTAGGTATCCCACAATGCAGTACTTGTCTGTAAAAGAATTACATCACGCAGGCCTTTCTTCCTAGAGCTCCTGTCACAGCATTGATTTTACATGCATACACTGCTGTCTTCCATTCACTTAGTATTAAGTAACATTTCATTCCGTTGAATGACTAATTAAAACACAAACAGTCCAAATGCCACAGAACAGACTTTCAAAGTGCTTTTTACTGCTGCTTCTTTTTAGAATGGCTAAACTGCAGTCTTTTGTGAAGCCTGAATTGTTCTAATTTGACTTGTCTCCCACCCCCCTTCATGCCCAACTTCCCTAGCTGTCAAAGTGCTAAGGGTAAATTGAGCTGTTATTTGTGATTGACAGCTCACAGCAGGAGACTTTACTCATGTACTGTTTTCTTGTTCTAGCCTTTACTTTCTGTATGGGTAGGGGAAGGACCAGGGAGGTGTGACATCACAGCATGGGTGGGTTTTTAGGACAGTAGTGTGATGTCAATTTAGGGAGGGAAATGGCCAGAAAGCTACCTGTATTCAGTGGCCTTGATGACATCAGTGAATTGGAGACAGCAGCAAGCTTTTCCAGGGTGGGACAAACATTTTTTGAAAATGAAACCACCACAGTGTATAGTAAGGTAATGTTCTAGTGGAGAGAAGCAGTCATTTTAAAATATTTTAAATGCTGCATTGTTTATTCATAGCAGGGGCAGTAAATAGGGGAAAAAAGACAGAAGTTGGGCATTTAATAACAGAATCCCATTGTTGTCTTAGTAACACACAGCTTGAATTTCACCCGTGCAGTACTTTGTACATCCTTGACTCTCTCTGTCTCTTATCTCCTTTATTGCTACTGTAGCAGTGAATTCTCTGGCATTTTACCTTTTTGTTTGCTTCAGTTCAGATGTCCTTCAAGAATGCAACTGCAGTCATAACATATGGGTTGTCCTGCCTCAAGCAGGAACAGCTGGAGGAAGCAGTTTGCAAGTGTCGGTCGGTCAGCTCCTGTGCCCATTGGGGAACATTTTTCTTGCCTCAGCCGATGTCAGAACAAATTGAGAAAGTTAATAATTGTTTGTCTTGTTTTAAACAAATACCTCATAAGGACTTCCATTCTTATTGCCTCCTTGCCTGGGCCCAGACCATATCATGCCGTCGGAACAACCGACAACTCAATCTACCAAAAAGCGAAAGGACTGGGACCGACATCCGCGGTAATTCAACCACTTTTTCCTCCAGAAACCGAAGTTCTGGATCTACCCGACACCATTCCTGTGGACAAGGTTACTCCTGCGCCTCCTGTATCCATGTCCATCAAGGCCCATCCTAAACCTACTGCCCAGGCCCCTTCTTCTGATAAACGGATCATGTCTCTTGCTGCAGATCTTATTTCTCTTATCAGGGGGTCTCAGCCTCATCCAGACAGAGGTTCTCAGCCGCCTGCAGAGAAAAGGCCCAGAACTGAGCAGGCCGACAACCTCTCTTCAGATGAAGCCTCTGGGGATTCTGAGCATTCAGATACCCAAGAAGAATCCTTCCAGGCCTATGAGGACTCTGATGCTGAGGAATCAATTCCCTCTGCCTCTCCTCCAGAGGATTTTTCTTTCTGTGAAGTCCTACACTCTATGAGGGAGCATTTTAAATGGCAGGGTCAGGAATTCTCTGATTTTTCCTCAAGCTACCCCAGCACAGACCTTTAGCTATCCCTCCAGTTATGGATGTCCTGGATGATGTCTTCTCTGACTCCAGTGCTAACCCTGATTCTCTCCCTCCTGCTCCTGTCAAGCCAGACAGATATTATAGGGTCCCTGACACCCACAAACATCTCTTTAAGGCCCATTCCGTGGATCTAGAAACTATTTCACAGGGCCCCGAATCCACTGCCAGCTGATAGGGAAGCTAGGTCCCTGGAGAGATAAGTTTATACCTCTACCACCCTGGCCATGAGGTCTTTTCATGTGTTTCAGTACCAGGATTTTTACTGGATGATTTACAGAAAAGCTAGCCTCTCCTGAGCCTATTGATAGAAAGGCATTGCAGGATCTAGTACATAACACTCAGCAGGTTAGCAATAATTTTCTTCAGTGTGGTTATGATGCATTGGAGGCTTCATGTAGGGCAGCTATGACTGGGGCTGTTATCGAGACATGCTTGGTTAAAAGAACAGCCACTGCCAGACCATGTTAAAGTAAAGTTACTTGATGCACCTCTGGAAAAATAGAAGCTTTTTGGTGCTAATGCACAAGATGTGTTGAAGTCCATTGAGGAAAAAGCTAAATCAGTACAGACAGTCAAAGATTTCCTCCAGGTTCAGCCACCCAGATTCAGCAGGAATTCTCCTTCAAAGAATTGGTCCTTTCCGGACACTGACAAGTTTCAAATGGCAACCACCAAATCAGCCAGTCCAGCTGCACCACAAGGACAACCACAATGACTTGACTTTCATACCGTAACAAAGGCTCAAATTATCCATATTCTCAAAAAACTGGCATATCTTAACCAAGGACAACTGGATTCTGGATTTAATAGACAAAGGTTACAGATTCCACTTCCATACTTTACCAATAAGACAAGGCATGCCAAACCTGCCACTTCATCAAAGGGCAGAGGCACTAATTCAAGTTTCAAAGCTGTTAAATATAAAAGCAATAGAAAAGGTCCATCCACGGGAACAAGGCCAGGGATTTTATTCAAGACTGTTCCTTGTTCCAAGAAAGGAAAACAAATGGAGGCCTATACTGGACTTGTCTACTCTAAATACTTATCTCATTGTGCCAAAGTTCAAAATGCTGACATTGCAGCAACTCCTTCCCATGCTGGGCAAGGGGTCTTGGCTGGTCAACTCTGGACCTCAAGGAGGCATACCTGCATGTCCCAATCAGACAAAGCTGCAGAAGATACCTCAGATTTCTTGCAGGGACAGAGCATTATCAATTCTCAGCATTGCCGTTTGGCTTATCTACTGTGCCCAGAGTGTTCACGAAATGCCTGGCATCAGTAGGGATTCAAATATACCCCTACCTGGACGGACTGCCTCATACAAGCAGACAACAAACAAACGTGGACTGTGTCATTCAATTACTACAGGCCTTGGGATACACAGTCAACATTCAGAAATCAAGACTTCTGCCATCCCAACAAATTATTTTCCTAGGAGCCAAAGTGGACACAGAAGCACAAATGGCTTATCTCACAGAGGAAAAACAACAGCAGTTACCGGAGTACTTCAAAGGCCTAGCAAAGCTCTCCCAGCTGACTGCAAGGAAAATCCTGCAGGCCCTGGGGTTCATGGTATCTTGCATTCTTCTGATACCTTTGGCAAGACTTCATATGAGAAAGCTGCAATGGTATTTAAAAAGCTTATGGTCCCAACACAGCCAAAGCCTAGAGGACGTAATCCCACCATACCTCTCAACCTCTTAGAGCAGGAAATCTGGACAAAGCCATGAATAAAAGTGGGACAAAGGCCGGAAAACAGTGACAATTTTTAAATATTGATTTTACAAACTTATAAAGTTGATACAATAACAGGTTTTGCATTAGCATGAATTTTCTGAAGGGTATGAAGTCTGAAACTCAAATGTCTGTCATTTTCTAACTTTAGTCTTTAATGATTTGTCACTAATTTGCCAGAAAAACCACAATTTTAGGAAAAATGCACTCGAGATACAAAGCAAAAATCTGGACATTCTGCGAAAATCGGTACAGTTGAGAGGTATGAATCCCACTCATTCCATGTCTGCAAAGAGAATTTTTGTAGTGGGCTCAAGCAAGTCAGTTAAACAAAGGCATGTCTTTCAACAAACCTCAAGCAGGTCAAATGATTACAACAGACGCCTCAGACCATGGATCATGGAGGGCAGATGCATTCAAGGTCAATGGACACCAAGGGAAAGGCATCTGCAAATAAACCAAAAAGAGATGTTGGCAGTGATACATGCAATCGAGACTTTCGAAAAATCACTTCAACAAGGATATTTGCTAATAAGGACAGACAACACCACTGTTATGTGGTATATAAACAAGCAGGGAGGCACTCATTCTTATCCCCTCTGCAGACTAACAATGATTCTCTGGGAAAAATCCCTAAGTCTGAAGATTCATTTGCAATCCCAGTTTGTGCCAGGCAAGGACAATGTACTGGCGGACAAGCTGAGCAGAAATTTCTTGGATCCACATGAATGGATGCTGCATCCTCACATTTTCTCACAAATAACAAGGACATGGGGAAGACCGGACATAGATCTCTTTGCTTCTCACATGAATCATCACCTGGAAAAGTTCTGTACAAGGACCCACCATCCTCTAGCCTGGAAAACGGATGCTCTCTCCTTCAGCTGGAATTCCCTAACAATTTATGCATTCCCTCCTCTGCCACTGCTGACCAAGGTGATACTGAAGATCAAAGCAGAACAACCAACAGGCATTTTGATAGCTCCAGACTGGCCAAGGCAACACTGGTACCCATTGCTGTTGAGCATAACTCGGACCAAGCCGTGACCTCTGCCCCTATGGCCTCTGCTTCTAACACAACGCAATTACAGGACTGTTCATCAAAACCTGAAAACATTGCATCTGACAGCCTGGAGGTTACCATAACTCCTTCCGATATCTCTCTTTCCAAAAAAGTTCAAGAGATCTTACTGGAAGCACGCAGACCTTCCACCATGCTAACAGGGGTCAGGATACAACAGTATTGAGTATACCTCAGATATTAGAATACTTGGCAGAAATGTTTCATACTGGTCTCTCATATTCTTCCATAAAGATTCATGCCTCAGCAGTCTCAGCAAAATACAATTGTGATCCACCTGTGTTTTCACATCCTTTGCTAAGACAGTTCCTAAGAGGGATAAAGAATATCAAACCTCCCAGGAAACCACCAGTACCTGCATGGGACCTCAATTTCGTCTTGGAAAAATTAATTCTTCCTCCCTTTGAACCAGCAGCAACTTCAGAAATGCAATTTCTCTCATGGAAAACGGTTTTCCTATTGGCAATCACATCAGCAAGAAGAGTCTCGGAGATACAGGCACTCATGGCAGTACCTCCTTTTCTCATTTTTCATCAGGACAGAGTCTCTCTAAGAACCAGTCCTTCATTCATGCCAAAAGTAATTTCCAGGGTGTCTCTAAATCAAGCCATTCACCTGCCTACTTTCTTCCCCAATCCTCAAAACAGGGGGGAAGCACTGCTGCATACTTTGGACATACACAGACAACGACGCTACTACTTGGACAGAACTAAGGCCACCAGAAAGTCTGACCAACTGCTTGTAGCCTATGCTGCTGGAGTACAAGGAAAAGCAATCTCCAAACAATTTCCAAATGGATTGGACACTGCATCAGATTCTGCTATTCTTTTCATGGAAAAGGTGTGCCAGCCAATATTAGGCCACACTCCACCAGAGCTATAGCCACATCCACAGCTTTCATAGGACATTCTAGAGGCTGCTACATGGAGCTCCGTGCATACATTTACCAAGCACTACAACCTGCCTTTATACTCAGGTTCCCGAGCAGGCTTTGCTTCGGCAGTCCTGCAGGGCATTTTAGCTACACCATCACTTTCTTAGTTCCAACCACCCCCAGCTTGGCTATGGTATTCAACCCATATGTTATGACTGCAGTTGCATTCTTGAAGGACATAGTACAGTTTGTACTACCATAAATGTAGATGTCCGATAGATATGCAACTGCAGTCCACTCTCCTACCCCTCTGCATCCTTCTTTATGGGTCCACTACCCCTATTCCTATTAGCTGGGGGTATCTCCTATGGTGTATCTGTTTATTACTGTTGTGCATGTCTGGAATTGTTTATCCATTCACCAAAGTTAGCCTTCCTAGGAGGGCACCTGGCATCTGGGGCAAGAAACACTGAAGAAGACGATGCCTTTATACTCCAGCCGTTCTGACGTCGGAGAGGAGGTGACACCAGCCGACGCCGGACCCAGACTTTGGAATCCGGCCGACCGAGGGCTGCCTGAGGCAGGACAACCCATATGTTATGACTGCAGTTGCATATCTATCGGACATCTACATTTATGGTAGGTACAAAACTGCACTTTTTCTTAGTCAGCTTTGGCCAGCTAAAATCTAGCTATATTCAACTGGACGTATAAGAGAATTTATGTACCTTTATCTGCACTTTATTCAGATAATACAGTATTTAAATTGATTTAACTGTGTTGCATGATTATTAACTGAACTGGAAGTTTTGACTCTTCTTCAGTCAGTGCTTGCTTGAATTTTATTATTTGTTAGTAATTGCAGGTGTGGGGGTAGCCACATTCTTTCCTGTCCTTGCCTATTTAAGTGGTACAGTTTGAAATATTTTCTGCTTAAAAACCTCAGCTTTGGCCGGCTAAGATTTATCTGTATTCAGCTGGACGTATAAGAGAATTTAAGTACCTTTATCTGCACTTTTTTTCAAATACAGTATTTAAATTGATTTAGCTGTGTTGCATGATTATTAACTGAACTGGAAGTTTTGACTCTTCTCAGTTATTTTTCCCACACAGCCTACCTGTTTCTGTTTTGGTGTTAATCTTAGTGGCTTTGAAACTGCCCGCCTCTCTTGTAAATTTGTATTTGCATACTCCTTCTGGGCCCATCTCATTTGCTCACACAACTGAGTGCAGTGAGATCATATTCTGATTTCAGGCACTCCTACTGTGTACAAAGAGAGCATCTGGGAAAGAGAAAAAAAACATTGTTAAGCCTGTTTCCTGCCTTTCCTGTTAAGTGGTCTAGACTGTTTGTAGGCTTCTGAGCCCCCAAGCCCTTCTGTGTTGGAGGGAAGCCTTCTAGCTTAGTTTTGTTTCTTATAACTAGCCAGTTTTCTAGTTTCAGCACTCAAATCTGTTTCTTTGAACTCAGCACTTGTTCAGAACTCATTGTAAGCACTACATAAGCTGCAAGTTACTACAGCATTCAACTTTCCTCACTTGTCTAGTGGAAAGCAGTTTTTAGTACTTAATAAATAAGCACTTATCCAGGCATGTCTAAGGGTCAGCTCCCAGTGATTTCTCCTGTCTACCTGATGAATCTGGGCATCTTGGGGAAATGCAGCAATTGCCTCATGTACACAGACAACCCTCTCCTCCTACAACCCCACACTACAACCTGTGTGAGATGCACTTACATAGCCAAACTGGAAGCAAAGCTCTCTTCACCCAAGACTGGACTTAGACAGTCAAGAAGAGAAGGTAAACACTTGCACCACAAGAGAGGTTAATGCAGGGATGTATTTGCATTGCACCAGCATGCATGCCCCGCATATCTTTAAAAGTGTTGTCATGGCACAATTCAGTAGAATAAGTAGATTAAATACTGATGATTGTTGTTTTTTGCTTCAGCTAGAGGAAACATATGATGAATTTATAAGTAGTGGATATGATCCAGAAATGCTATTGACTATTAAAGCTGAAATAATAGCTAACAGGCAGACAAGGTTCAGGCCTATATTTTTGTCAACTGATGAATATATGTCTAGTTGTAATACTGATACTTTAAAGGAAGAGAAAGTCAGATATTTGACATCTTATAATACTATGACACGTTTTGTCAAACACATTATAAATAAATATTGGATAGTTTTGATGGCATCTGCGGAGATTAGGGTAGTTTTGGGTGATAAACCGTATTTTTCGTACAGGAACATGAAAACATTAAAAAGTAGACTGTGTTATAAAGATTTTAGAGAAGATATACATATGTCGTGCAGTCTTTGTAAAAATGGTACATTTAGTGGTAAGAACTGTAGTTGTTGTAATGATATTTTAAGTGTTGGGGTTGATAATATTAGTAATAATATGTTTATACATCCCACAACACGCAGGACATGTACATTCCAGGTAGCAGCTAGTTGTATTAGTAACTATGTAGTATATCTTGCAACCTGCTCTGCCTGTTCATCATTTTATGTTGGACAAACAACTAGGAAATTGAAAGAACGCATTATTGAACATAAATCTGAGATAAGAAGGGCATATGAAAATAATGCTTTATACAAACATATTAATGCCCATAATGCTGATCATAGATTTAAATTCAGGGTCATTGACAGAGTGTATGCATCAAGTGGGGGGGGTGACATTGGGAATCTTTTAGAAATAAGAGTATGAATGGATACTGAGGTTGTCAGCTGATAGCGCACCTGGTTTGAATTCCGCTGTTACATTGAAACCAATTTAGTTAAAATACAACGTAGTAGGTTACGATGATTGTCTGTGTGTATAATTTTTGAAATATTTCTTATATACTGTTAAGTAATGATATGTAAGTTTTATACATTTTTTATTGTTTTTCTGTTAGTATTTTATAACAGTCATATTATATTTAGGCTGTATGTCATGTGACTGCTAATGACTCCTATTTAAACGGATGTATTTTAATGGACCTTGTATTAGTATTGAGAAAGGGTGTGTAACCCAAAAGCTTTGCTGTTATAAAGGTTTTTTTCTGCTCAACGTTTGTGTTGTGTTTGTTGGATTTTTGGATACAGCGCATCACATAGTCCCTCAAAACCTACACCACCAAAACACACACATAGAAACACAAAACACACACCTACATTCGTGGAGGCTGTCAATAAAAACCTGCCCAAGCATCAGGGACATCCAAAGCATAAACGCAAGCAAACTCCACCCCCCAGCACAACCCAAATGACACATAGCCCACAAACTCAGTGTTCCACTCAACCACAGCCCATAAGGCATAACAACGTACCCAACACTGTAATCATAGGTGACTCTATAGTCAGGCACACTGATGTTCCACTCACTAGACTAAACAAGGAGAAAGTTACTGTCAGCTGCCTGTCAGGTGCCAGGATCCGCCACATAACGCATGCACTCAGGTCACTCCACAGTAAGTACAAATATGACACTGTCATTGTCCATGTTGGTGTGAATGACTTGAGACGTACCTCCCTGGACTACATGAAAAGAGACATGGAGGAGCTCTCCGATCTTGTATCCCAGGCAGGTATGACCCTAACCCTGAGTAGCATCCTGCCATCACCCAGAATAATACCACAGTACAAGGACAAAATGATTGACTTCAACAATTGGCTAAGCTTCTGGTGTCATTCTAAAGGGATCCAGTATTTGTCTGCCTGGGACGACATGATCGACAGTCCACGATGCTTTGCCAGAGATGGCCTGCACCTGTCACCCTTAGGATTCCGGATACTGGATAAGGCTCTTGCCACCCCTATAGTGCCTTTTTTAGGCAAGGTTCAAATGACAAATTCACCACCGTAACAGGTACAAGCAAGCAAAATCTGAGGGTAATGCTACTCAATGCTAGAAGTCTAAACCTCAAAATGCACTCACTCGAGGCACTCCTTAAAATGGAGAACATTGACATCTGTGCAGTGACAGAGACCTGGTTCAAAGCTCCAGAGAGCACCCCTGCATTACCAGGCTTCAATTCATACCACACCTTTCGGCCACCTAACCCAGAAAGAAGCACTAAAGGCTGAGGCGTGTCCATATTCATTAAGGATATCCACACCTCCAGGCTAGTTGCACAGCATATTGCATCCGAGATTATCCAAGTGCAACTAACTCTGGGCAAGACAGCAATCCAAATTGTAGCTTGCTACAGACCCCCCACCATGCCCCAGGATTCACACTCCTCATTTCTTGATACACTGGAAAGTATTAGGGTACAACCCAACACCCTAATAATGGGCAATTTCAACTACCCCACCATTAACTGGGAAAACTACTCATGTACCAACTCTCTTGCTCAACGTTTTCTAGAATTCATAAATTCCAACACCTTGGATCAACTTATTCACACCCCCACCAGGGGCAGCAATATCTTAGACCTGGTCATTACCAACATGGGAAACCGGTGTTCCACACCAGAGGTCAATTCCTCGTTGGTCAGATCCGACCACAAGCTAATCAGCCTAGACATCCACATCCCACCCCCAGCCCCAATTAGGGAAACCATCGTAAAAAACTTCTCCAAAGCCACCTTCACACTTCTTAAGACAGAAGTGCAAACTTCATGACACCCATGCAGACGGACAATAGAGGTATGACTGCCGAATCCTACACAAATGCACTTTATAAGCACTTACACGAGTGCATGGATCATGCTATCCCTAATAGAACCAAGATGTTATCCTCCAAAAAAAGGAAGCCAATCTGGTGGTCCTCTGCCATAAACAAACTCTACAACAGAAGAAAGAAACAGTTGCAAAAAAGAGTAAAATCCCATGACTGGAGGAACTCCCTGGTCAACCTCAGTAAGAAGCTGAGATCCCTCATAAAATCCTCCAAAGCTAGTTACGAAAATAAAATTGCCACTGACTCTAAAGACAACCACAAAGCATTCTATAGCTATGTCAAGAATCTAAATGAGAACACTCAGATCTGCTCTGAGTTACAGCACAATGGCACTAAATATACAGAACCAACTGATATTGCCAACATCCTAGCAGATAGGTTCAGTGCTAACTTTACCCCCCTCTCACCCCCTAGAGGGCCCATCTCTATACCGGAAGAATGCAAAGTTCCTATAATCATGGCTGCACAGGTAAAAAACACACTCTCTAAAGCCAAGAACACAGCATCCATGGGACCTGACCATATCCCAGGCTGCGTTCTATATGAACTACAGAATGAACTAGCACCCTACGTAAGTACCATGTTCAATCATAGCCTCACCTCAGGCTTTGTACCCACTGAATGGCACACCGTGACGGTTATCCCACTCCACAAAGGGGGAGCCACTACGGACCCCGGGAACTTCCGCCCCATTAGCCTGACGAGCCTGGTCTGCAAGGCCATGGAACGTATCATCGTGGAACTCATAAACAAAGACATTGGTAATCTCCAAACTCTGGACCCTACCCAGTTTAGATTTGTAAAAGGCAGATCATGTCTCCTAAACCTGATTGACTTCTTTGAAGTAGTCACCAAAGCCATAGATGAGGGTAAAATGGTTCACACAGCTTATCTAGATCTCGCCAAGGCTTTCGACACCATCCCCCACTCTGGAATTATAGATAAGCTCACTAAACTAGGTATAAATCCCTATGTCACAAGATGGGTTGCCAACTGGCTCATGGACAGAACCCACACTGTGACAGTAGCGGATTCCAAATCCGGCATCAGACCAGTGACAAGTGGAGTACCACAGGGCTCAGTCCTGGGTCCTCTCCTGTTTGGTATCTACTTCTTTGAAGTGCAGGCCAACACAGAAGGTCTTTGGCTAACAAAGTTTGCAGATGACTGCAAACTAGGAGCCATAATCGAAACTCCTAACGATGTGGACAGACTACAAAAGGGCCTCACTGAGACAGATACCTGGTGTCAAAGCCATGGCCTGAAGCTCAATGCCAAAAAGTGTATTGTCATCCCCTTTGGTAAAAACTCTGTACCCATGAACTACCACATAGCTGGTAGTCTACTTAATGCCGAAAATGTGATGAGATCTTGGGACACAGGTGGACAGTAGTCTCTCCTTTGATCACATCACCACAGTGGTCATGAAATCCTTCTACATGGCTCATTTCATCACAAAAAGATTCTCATCCAGAAAAAAAGAGGTCATTGTTCCCCTCTACTTATCACTCATTAGACCCATTATAGAGTACAACGCCCCTTTTAGTATGTACCTCACAAGACATCTACAACTGGAAAGACCACAGAAATACCTCACAAAGAGGATTACTGGCCTCAAACAGATGCCCTATGCAGACAGTCTCAAAAAACTACAGCTTTACTCCATCACATATCGCCTACTCAGGGGCGATCTCTGCCTAACATACAAAGCTATGTCAAACCCAGTGCTGTTGGACATGCTCCACTTAAAGAAATCCCAATCCCTCCGAGCTACACGCTCTAGGGACCTAAACCTTGTCACCACAATAAACAGAACATGCTGGAGGGATAGATTCCTGTCCCAGAGACTTCCCATACTCTGGAACAGACTACCTATCTATGTCAAACAGAGCTCCTCATTAGTACTCTTCAAGAAAAATCTTGATGATTGGATGGGAAATGGGAAATTCACCCCGGGGATCACTTCTGTGGCTCTGCTCGACAGGGGCACAGGAAAATCATTTTCTTGGGTGGCAAAAGCAAGGGTACATTTTTTGGCTAGGCTTGTAAGTTGCCTGAAGTGCCTATTGTAGGGCATGAAAGCGCTAACCTTTTTATGTTTTTAGTTTTGTTTTATTAAAGTGGTTTTAATTGAGCTTTGTTTGGTCCTGGACTGATTTGTTGCTGTATCCTGGGATTTTTATCTGTACAGGACCTTTACTGCCTTAGACATCTTGGTTTTTACTCTAGTATCGAGTATCTCTCAGAATGCCCTTCTGCTGTGCTTGTCACCAAGCCGCTTTCAGATAAGTACCCCATTGGGGAGTTTTCTCTCTTTTTTTTTCAATTTTGTCTGATATGTGTTCATGGCACCCAGGAAGGGAAAATATCAGTGTTGGGAGGCAGATTCCCCATAAAGACTGTCACGACCAGTGTCTTTTGCCTTGGTGCTTCTTACGACCGTATGCAGTGCTCTGTCTGTCAAGCATTTGTGCTTAAGACCCTGCATAGTTGTTTATCCTCCTTGTCTGTATATCTTGAGGACCAGCGACTTAAGCTGTGGCAGAATACTCCCATCTTGAGGGCCAGCATCTGCCAAGAAGGTGAAAAAGTTTAGGCCTGATCCAGTTCTGTTCAGCCTCCCCCAGACTTCTCTAAAAGTTAGTGAAAGCCCTAAGGACCCTCCAGTGAGGCCAGTATGGATCCAAATTTCTGCACGTCCTTGGAGACTTTTTCAGTGTCTGCACCTGATGTTGAGGGGGAACTTCGACTGACAGAATCCAAGGGACTGAGAGGGATTCCTCAGATTTTAGTGAGGGAGGGAATACTATCATAATTGAATCTTGTCAAGGTTCTGAACCTCTGAGGGTACTTAGGATGGATGTCCAACACAAGAAAAAGTAAAAAGCTAATCATTCACATTGCTAAAGATCTCCAGTGTGAATGGCAGGATTTTATTCAGGATTTGTTCAATTCTGTCATGGCCTTGCAGCCTCCTCTGCCCCTGCCCCTTCTTGGTCTTCCATCCCGGTTAAAAGGCCTAGGGAATTACATTCTTTGGATGAGGGTTTGGATTTTGGGGAGGAATCTTATGCTTAATCTTCTCAAATTCCTTCCCCTGTAGACTATGTTTCAGAGGAAGAGGATTCTTTAAGTCTGAATTCCCATTTGGGAGAATTATATTTTTGGGGATATTGTTGCTCGTATGATGGAGTATTTTAACCAACTCATCACATCCGAGTGCTGCCTCCTGGTGCATTTACATTTAACTCCTACTGACGCCTATAGGCATCAAATATTGATTTTTCATGTTTGCATCAATAATTCCAAAACCATGCTATGTACAAGGTTTTAAAAGATTTCGTCTTAAAGTTTACACAGTGGTAAACTCAACTGCATTAATATTTGACCTATGTCTGTTGCAAGTAAATAGATATTAACTGTTGTTTTTATGATATTAATTTATATAAATATCATTTTCACATTTGTCTAAATATCTCGGCAACCAACACATACAGAACTTCTCAGACTCTTATAAAAGCTCTCAGCTAGATGAATAAAATGCTGCTGCCAGTATGTGTATAACTTTAGTAGCTGCTGAGATATTATAAGGTGTTTACAAAATATTGTTTACTGTGACTTATAAAATTTGGTAAGACTTAGAACCTAAAGAATACTACCAATGTTAAAATAGTTTGTGCTGAAGAGTTTGCCATTTATACTTCTTTCATAACCCCTGTGGTTCCAGAGATATGAATATTTGTTTGAAATGCGAGGACATAATTTGATTCTGTCAAAAGGCTTAGGCTCTGTCCATTGGAAGTTACAGTGCAAACTTCCTGAGCTCCATTGGAGTGAATGAGTTGTGGCATTGCTCTCAGGTCTCTTGACATCCAAAAGAGGTATTATGAGCTTCTGCAAATGGAGTTTCCTGAGCCATCTGCTGTCCTTCCTGTTTTGGTCACTTTTACTGGTGCCTTGCTTGCTTCTGATTGTCAACCTCCAGTGACCATGAAACCTGACAGGTTATACAAGGTGCTAGAAGATTGCAAATTTTACATAAATGCCCTTCTACTGATCCTTCTATGGTTTCAGTCTCTTTAGGATAAACCTTTTTAAGCTGTTGCCATCTACTAAGCTCATTATTTCAGATCAGGACAGTCAGGCTATGGAAAGTTTGGGTAAGAAAGTATATACTGCTGCCACACACTCTTTTCGAGCTATTAATTACCAGACCCTCATGGCTATATAAGTTCTTGCTGCTGTTTCCTAGGTTTCTAAGTTGATTTTAACATTCCTGATTCTGAGATTCTGATCGGAAGGCTTCTGCTCTTTTCCACCTTGGGTCCATTTCTCAGGTTTCCCGTCAACTCTCTAAAATGCAGGTATGTGCAGCTGATGCCTCTTCTAGGGCTGCTGCCTGTGGTTCATTGATGAGGTGTCATTCTTGGCTTCATCTTGAGGCTTTACCTGGTATTAAACCCAAGCTTTTGGATGCCCCTCTGGATAACAAAAGACTTTTTGGGACAGATGCTGCTGACCCGAGTCCCTCCAGGATAAGCGGAAGGCTTTGCAGGAACTCCAACACTTCTCTCTCTCTCTCCTGTCCCCAGATTCCAGAGGAATTATCCCACTAAGTCTGCCTTTGTTCGTAGACAGACTTGTCCTCCCTTTAAAGATAAGAAGGGTTCTAAATGAGTTTTTCCCGCTAAGTCCACTCAGACTCCCCTATCCCAGAAAAGAATTCAAGACAGGCCTGTTTCTATTTGACATTTTCCTTCCCTTCCCCCTCTGTCTGTTCCATTGTTTCTCTGTCTTTCTCAAATTGGCAGTGGATCACCTCAGACTCTTGGGTGTTGTCTTTTATTAGTCAGGGATATTTCATGGTTGGGAAATCCCTTCCCCCTTTTCAGGCATTCCTCAGCCTCCTTGAGAACAGCTTCCTTATTTTCCAGAGGTTCTGCAGTCCTTTCTAGATCAGGGCACCATTCAACTTGTTCCACCCACCCAGGTGGGAAAGGGGTTCTATTCCAGAATGTTTTTGGGTCCTTGGAAGGAGGGTACATGGATGCCAATTCTGGATCTTTTTCCCCCTATCTAGACTTACCTATTCATTCATGCTTCTTCTCCCAACAGTCTGTTGCAGGATCTCCAATTCACCATTTGTCTTTTATGCAGTCTGGGGTTCACCATAAACCTCCAGAAATCAGTCCTGAAGCCTTCCCAGGAGCATATTTTCATCTGGTGATGGCTTCAGACAGATCCCATGCTAACATTTCTACCTGCGCCCAGGGTTTTGTCTTTGACAACATTTTTCCAGTCTGTTCCTCCTCTGTCCTCTTTTATAACAAGGGAACTAGGGATGTTCTTCGTGTTTCACTGTTGCAGTCATCACACTAGGGTTATCTGCCTGCAGGTAGCCCTCAGTCGGCCCGAATACCAGAGACTTAGTATTTCTGCTTTGGATGCTGTCACTGCAGGACTGACGTCAAGTTGTCATGGGTATAAAAACAGGCAGCCGACACCATTACATCAGTCTTTCTTGTTGAGGAGCCCGAAGCAGAAGCAGTTCGCAAGTGCCGGTTGCCTGCTACTTGAATTTTTGTTTATGAATTTACTGAAGTCTTCTAAAGCTAAGTACCCCGCTGGGGATCCTTTTTTCTTGCCCTAACCGATGTCAGAAAAAGTTAACAATTGTCTTGCCTGTGGAAAGCAAATATCTCACACAGATTTTCATTCTTACTGCGTCACCTGTTTAGGCCTAGACCACGACGTCCCTCGCTGTCGGTTTTGTGCCTTAACGCCCGAACCATTCATTGATGGGCCCTCTTTGATGCTAAATTCTTTCGCTCTTGATCTCTATATTCTGAAATGGCTTCGGTAAGCCATCCTACTACCGATATTCCGAAAAAACGTAAAGATAAAGACAGAGACAGACCGCATAGGTCCAAAACTGCTGACTGCACTTCCGTTAAGCTAGTCGCCAGTACTCAGTGAGGCGCTTTTCCAGCCCCTGATGCCCACTTCTGTGGATTCGCAGGCCTCTACGGAGACCCATCCGGAGTCTGGTATGCAGTGAGACTCATCTACTATGGAACCTGTGGATGTCTCTACCTTGGATGGGTCCGGAGCCGCTGAGCAGGCACCGGCTTCTGAGGCAGTTATTCGCTCAACCGATGTTTGACTCGGATTACTTTTTTAACCAAAACTACCGAGTTTCTTAGGCCCAGAGTACGCACTATGCCTAGAAAAGACAACCAAAGCGCATGCACCTGCTCCCATACCACAAAAGCAAATGCTTAGAATGGCTGAAGATCTTATTACGCTGATTAGGGGAAGTCAGCCTTCCCCTGCTAAGAGACAGAGTCCAGTCCTCTTCAGCTTCTACAGACCAGGAGTCCGATGACTCTGAAATTTCTGATTATGAAAACATGCCCTTATCTGCGGATATACGAGGATTCAGATGCAGAGGAATCCATTCCCTCTGCCTCCCCTCCAAGATGATTTTTCTTTTGGTGAAACCTTGCATACCTTATGAGAGCATTTCCATTGGGAATGCCAAGACTATCCTCAGTCCAAAAGAGACTCAGAATTTCTAGAGCTGCCTGAACACAGGCCTATAGCAATACCTCCTGTCCTGGATGTTGTGGATGATGTTTTTATGGAATCCAGTCTTAATCCTGACACTTTACCTTCTGCCCCTAGGAAACCAGACAGGTACTACAGAGTACCTGACGCTCACACATTTCTTTCCAAGAATCCTACTGCTGACCCAGAAATAATTTCCCAGAGGCCTAAAGGTATCAAGGCTACTACAACTAAGAATCCCACCTCTTCTGACAGGGATTCCAGAGCTTTGGACAGATGGGGTAAGAAGGTATATACCTCTGCAACTCTTGCTCTTAGGGCATTGAATTGTCAGTTTCACATGTTGAAGTACCAGCAACATTTTATGGAACTTATTAAACAAAAAGTGGCAACCTTTTCACACTGTGCAGAAAATAAAGAATTGCAGGAGCTTATGCACTCTGCAAGCCAAGTCAGCAAGCATACTTTGCAGTGTGGCTTTGACGCCCTAGAAGCATCTTGCCGGGCAACTGTCACTGGCTCTGTACTGAGAAGACTTGCTTGGCTGAAGGAGCAGACCTTGCCAGACCATGTCAAATCAAAGTTACTAGATGCTCCTTTGAATAAGGACTGTTTGTAAATCACCAAAGTAGAAGAGGTTCTTAAAAAGATGGAAGACAAAGCTAAGTCTATGCAGACTGTTAAAGAATTCTTACAAGTGCAACCCCCTAGATTCAGTAGACATTGCCCTTCCAAACACTGGTCCTTTCCAGCCCCCTCCAGGCCTTCTCAAACAAGACTCAGGAGAAACAGACCACCCAGACTTCAGTCTCAGGGTATGCAGAGATTTAAGCAATGGAGTGCCCCCACCCCTAAAGCAGGGTGTGGTAAGCCACCTCCTTATGGAAAAAGCTTACAATGACTTCTTTACTCCTCTCCCCAGCCCTGCCCAATTCTTGTGCCCTTAGGAGGAAACTTGCCCTTCATGCAAAAAACTGGATGTCCATCACTCTGGACCGGTGGGTCCTCAAAATTGTATCCCAGGGGTACAGATTTTATTTCCATTCACTGCCAACCCCAAGCGGGTTTCCAGACCTTCCTCCAAACCAGTGGACAGAGGCTCAAAACCAAGTACTTTCCCTACTCATTATCAAAGCTATTCAGCCGGTTCCAGTAGAAGAGGGGTCAAGGATTCTACTCCAGACTCTTCCTGGTACCCAAGAAAGAGGGCTCTTGGCACCCAATCCTGGATCTTTCCATTCACAACACCTTCCTGATGGTACCAAAATTCAAAATGCTTACCCTGCAACAGGTTCTTCCTATGCCCTGCTTAGTCACCCTAGACTTAAAAGAAGCCTATTTGCATATACCCATAAGGGAATCATGCAGGAAGTATCTACATTTTAGGGCAGGATCTATGCATTATCAGTTCTCTGCACTTCCCTTTGGCTTATCTACTGCGCCCAGAGTATTCACAAAATGTCTGGCTCCAGCCATTGCTTACCGCAGGCAGAGAAATATCCAAATTTGCCCATACCTGGACGACTGCCTGATTCAGGCAGACAGTCAGGAATTGCTGCTGCAGCACCTGACATTTGTGAAAAACCTTCTCACTTCCTTGGGGTACACCATCAATGAAAAGAAATCAAAACTGGTACGCAGTCAAAAGATTGTATTCCTGGGAGCAAGCTTAGACACAACTTCCCAGATGGCATTCCTCACCTCAGAAAAACAAGTCTATCTGACAGACTACTTCAAACAAATGGCCACCCAGCTCCCAGAACCCAACTATCTGCAAGAAAAATACTGCAAGCCCTAGGGTTCATGGGCTCATGTATACTGCTGATTCCATATGCAAGACTGCATATGAGGAAACTCCAATGGTACTTAAAAAGTCTTTGGTGCAAACATTCTCAGGACCTGGAAACGGTCATTCCTATCATACCCTGTCTAAGGACAGAGTTCCTCTGGTGGGCAGAAGCATGCAGCCACAATAAGGGAACTGCCATTTACTCAACCCCAAGCCACCAAGAACCTAACTACAGACGCATCAGACTATGCTTGGAGGGCACACATGGAGTAATATGTATTCAGGGCCTCTGGAGCCCAAGTCAAATTCATCTGCACATCAACCAAAGAGAGATGCTAGCTGTACAGAATTCCCTGACAGCTTTCAGATCCCTAATCTTTCCAGGACAACTGCTAATAAAAACAGACAACACCACAGTTATGCGATACATCAACAAGCAGGGGGACCCATTCCTACTCACTCTGCAGGCTAGCCATGGCCCTGTGGAACACTGCTTTGGACATTTAAGTCCATCTGCAAGCTCAGTTCCTGCCTGGTAAACAAAACTTACTGGCAGATGACAAGCAGAAATCTCCTAGACCCACACGAGTGGCAATTGGAGCACCTTCAACCTTCTGATCCAGAAATGCGGGATCCCAGAGGTGGATCTCTTTGCCTCCCCCTACAACCACCAGCTCAGCAAACTCTGCACCAGGAATCCTCACAGCAGGGCTTGGAAAGTGGATGCCCTATCTTTACAGTGGGTAAATCTCTCAATCTATGCTTTTCCCCCTCTGCCCCACCTTTCAAGAGTATTACTCAAGATAAAACAGGACAGATTAAGGGCAATTCTGATTGCCCCGGACTGGCCACGCCAGCATTGTTACCCACTCCTGCGCAGCCTGAGATCGGTGCCACCCTGGCACCTACACCAGAATCCAACCCTCCTCTCTCAGCAGGAGGGACAAATTCTGCATCCACACTGCAAATGCTAAATCTTGCAGCCTGGCTTATTCCTTGAATTCTCCCCCAGCGACCTTGAGCAAACAGGTGCTGGATATCATTCTTGAAGCCAGAATACCCAGTACAAAAAAATCCTATGCTGTTAAATGGAAAAGGTTCTGCTCATGGATTCAGTCTAAAGGAGAGGACACAACACTGACCTCTCTGCCTCTTATCCTGGATTACTTAGCAGATCTACTCCACAAAGGCCTGTCCTTCTCCACCATTAAGATACATGCCTCAGCCATTTCTGCTCATTACAACACTGAGCCACCGCTCTTCTCACACCCACTTATCAAACAGTTCCTGAGAGGGGCAAACAACATAAGGCCACCAAGGAGAGCCACCCATCCCTGCATGGGACCTTAACTTTGTACTGGAAAAGCTCATGCTTCCCCCCTTTGAACCTGCTGCATCAGCAGAGTTAAAATTCCTCTCTTGGAAAACAGCCTTGCTTCTGGCCATCACTTCAGCTAGAAGAGTGTCTGAGCTGCAAGAACTGATGGCTGTGGAACCCTTCATTACTTTCAGTGCTGACAGGGTTTCCCTCAGGACTTAACCCTTCCTTTATGCCTAAAGTGGTGTCCAGTGTGTGTCTCAAGCAATCCATCCATTTTCCAACCTTCTTCCCTAATCCTCAAAATAAAGGGGAAAGGATCCTGCACTCCTTGAATGTGCACAGACAGCTCAGATTCTACCTTGAATAGGACCAAGCCCTTCAGAAAATCTGACCAGCTATTAGTCAGCTTTGCAACAGGGGCAGACGGCAAGGCCATTTCAAAACCATTTCCAAATGGATAGCACACTGCATCTATTTCTGCTACAAGCACCATGGGAAACCAACCCCTCAGGGGGGGTCAGAACACATTCCACTAAGGCAACATCTACCTCTGCAGCATTTCTCAGGGGAGTCCCTACCAGCGACATCCAGGAGGCTGCTACCTGGAGTTCTGTACACACCTTCACCAAGCATTACCACCTGCCTATCTTTTCCAAATCCAGGGCAGGATTTGTTACATCAGTCTTGCAAGGCATACTAGCCAGCCCTAACTCTTCTTAACTGCCTCCACCCTTCTTCAGCTTTGGGAATCCACCCAGGTGTGATGACTGCAGCAGTGAAACACGAAGTACAGTTGTGTACACTTACCATAAATGTAGATGTTCGAGTGTATTCATTGTTGCAGTCTTGGTTTCCCTTCCTCCAGCCCCCTGGTTTTCTCTCTCTCTCTCTCTCTCTCTCTCTCACTCACTCACTCTCCTATCTATGGCTGTTACTAACCCCTTCTGGGGTATTGGTATCTACTTTTTACTGGTATTTTCCCCACCATAACCTACCTCCCTATTTGGGAGGCTCCTGACATTCTGGGCAAGAAAAACTGATGTAATGACGTCGGTAGCCTGTTTTTATACACCTGACGTCAATCCTGGAGCGACAGTATCCGACGCAGAAATACTAAGTCTCTGGTATTCAGGCCGACTGAGGGCTACCTGCAGGCAGATAACCTTAGTGTGATGACTGCAACAGTGAATACACTCGAATATCTACATTTATGGCAAGTGTACACAACTGTACTTTCTGGTATTTATGGCCTCCACTATTCCTACGCTCCCTCTCGCCAGGCTCCATATGAGAAATTTTTCAATGGTACCCTAATTCACTGTGGCTCTAACATTGCCAGCCCATGGTATTCCCTGCTGCTTTTCTTCATCTCAAACTTTAGCTTCAGTGGTAGTTCATTATCTGTTTCTCAACCCAGGGCTTCCCTTCCAGGCATTGATTCCTTCTCAGGAGCTATTCATGAATGCCGCAGACTTGGGGTGGGGAGCTTCTTGTGGCCCACAAAGTCCAGGGTCTGTGGTCTTCTCATCAGAGGTCAGACCACATCAACATAAAAGAGATGAGAGCTCTGCTCCTGGCTCTGCAAGCTTTTCAGTCCCTTTTTCATCCCGGAACCTTTAAAGTCTTCAAAGACAGTACCACTACGATGTGGTATGTCATCAAGCGGGAGGGTACAAGGTCCCATCTCCTTTGCAAACTGGTTCTAAAGGTGTGGAATCCAACTATCAAGTGACACTTCAGGTGGTTTACATTCCCTCAGAGCATAATCTAGTGGAAAACATTCAGCAGCTCCAGAACACAGGCTTGCAAATGGATACTTCACAGGGATGTTTTCTTGGATGTAGTCCATCAGTAGGGTATTCCTCAGTTAGATCTTTTTGGCCTCCCTCTGAACAGACAATTTCCTCTGTTCTGTTCCAGATTCCCAAGTCCTCTGACTAGGAAAGTTGATGCCCTGGCTTTTACTTGGAAGGGAATATTTCCGGATGCCTTTCCCCCCTTCCTCTCTCGCCATGAGGCCTGCACAAGATCAGGATGTACTCTTCCAAAATCTTGCTGGTGACTCCCTTTTGACTCGCTTAGCATTGCTTCCCTTTTCTTTCTCACTTGGGTTGGGAGGGGCAGTCACCACAAGTTACCTCACCAGTTGAATATTCTCACACAAGACTATGGATTTCCTATCCATCCTTACCTCTCTACTCTTCAAATGACACTGTGAGTGATAGGGTTTTGATTCCTTTTTGGCATCTATTTTTCTGAGGACAAGCACTGGTTTCTGCAGGAGGCCAGGAAATCCACTACCATAAAATCATAAATGTCCAAATGGAAAAGATTTTCTGTCTGGTACCTTTGCTGCCATCAGGATCCTCTAGCTGTGGAGGTTCCTCAGGTTCTGTCTTAAAATCAGGCCTCCCAGAAAAGCCTATTCCTCCTCCTTGGGACCTCAATTTTGCACTTGTAAAATTGACCTAGGCTCCTTTTGAGCTTGCTACTTCAGCTTCTTTGCAACATTGTACTTGGACGACTATTGGCTGAAGTAACAGCCAAAAGAACAGTGTTAGAACCTCAGGCTCTCATGGCTGTTCCTCCAGTTTTAGTTTTTTGCAGAGACAGGGTGTCTTTTCAAACTAATCCTCCTTTTATACCCAAGGTGGTCAATGAGTTGTCCAGTAATCAGTCTACAGTAAACTCTCAGTTAACCAGAATTTAAGCAACCAGAACTGTCAGGCAACCAGAAAAAAAATGTGTTGCATGTTCTGCCCCCCCCCCACCACCACCACCACCACACACACACAGAAACATACCTTATGTTTTTAGAGTTTTAAAAAGGAAGATAGGAATAAATTTCCTCTCTCCCCATCCTAAGAACAAGTCAAACCAAGCAAATAGTATAGCATACAGTACGAGTCAGGCCTGTTTTTAATAGCAACTCTCAAGCAACCAGAAACTACAGTTATGACATTTACCAATCCCCATGGGTGTCGGTCAACCGAGAGTTTACTGTATTTATCTTCCTTCCTTTATTCCTTCTCTGCAGTCTGCCAGTGAGAAGGTTCTTCGCACCTTGCATTTGTATGGACAGCTCAGGTATTTAGGTAAAACAAGGGCAATTTCTTTTGTTTCTTTTCATCCCAGGGCTTTGGGTTTGTCTGTTTATAAGAAAACAGTCTCCTGCTGTATCTCTAAGGCCATTTCCTTTTGTTCTGTTTATGGCAAATGTCTCTCCATCTGTAAAGGCACATTCTACTAAGGCTATTGCTTCCTCTGCTGCTTTTATAATGGGTTTGGATGCCAGTTCCATTCTTGAAGCTACTACTTTGTCCTCCTTTCATACATTTTCTATACATTACAAGTTGGATGTTATTACCTGGGCAGGTTTTGCCAGGGCTATACTACATGGGTTTGTAGAAAGCTGTTCTGTGCCTTCCTCCTTCCAGGTGTGATGTCCCCACTTTGGGCCAGTAAGCAAGGAGCCTGAATCTTCTCCACTGACAATGGAGAGGGATGTTCACTTGGAATACAAATGGATACACTCGGTGTTTCCAGATGCAGACCTCTCTGCATCAAGCACAATTTCCCTTAAGGAGCACACAGGGAATACAATCAGACCGGGTTCTGGATTTCTTTGTCTGTATCCCTCCAGGGCCCAAATAAGACTCCCCACTGGCACAGCTATAGGGTGAAGTCCTCAGATGAGTGTCCAAACCAAGTCCTCCAGCACCCTCCCTGTAAAACCAGTGCTTTGTGTCCCTGCTCCAAGTACCTAACACACACTGAGAGATTTGATTTTCACACATTCTCTAACACACACACACACACACACACACAATCACACACACACACCTGGAAAAGGCTGGCACATATTTACCTGCTGTTCCCCCTTCTGCCCAGACTATAAGATAGCTACAAAACCAGCTATCTAAGGCTGTTACAGGGGTACACGGTTAAACTGAGTGAAATTAGTAGTAATACAAGTAGTGATGTTGACCAAACAGCCAGGCTTCAGGAGTGGCCACAGTGTCAGCAGTATATATAAGTACTCTCACAGGTTAAAATATTTTCTAAAGGACCAGCCACAATGAAAAATTTAAATATATATTTAATAATAACAGAACATGAAAATATGAAATATCTATTTACAGTAAACACCAGAGTTTCAGCACAGGAACACAGCTGGAAAGATTTACACAGTTACAGAAAAACAATACTCATCTATTCTCACCATGTTTTCCTGACTAGTCTAGAAAATTACTGTTCCTACTTACTTAATAGAGCAAGACAAGATGAAGTAGGTGAGGGATCCTTCTGTGTCAGGTTCCAAGAAACAGACTGCCCTGAGATTTGTGTCTCATCTAATATTAAAACATTTTCTGTACATAACGACATCACATACATCTGGTTGTCTGACTTCTGATTACCATGCAACTCCCCATTGCTAGAAACTGCCAGGATTTAGCACCTACATGTCAATAATACACACACGAGCATTGCTCATATCTGGTGCAGCTTCTGGAAGTCTTAAAACACCCTAAATACAGGGAATTCCAAGTTGTGGATTGTTTTGGATCTAAGTAATGCATTTGCTATCCATTTTGTTAACTTTCACGCCTGCTCAGATTCCAGCAAGAGGTTGTGGACAAGTTGAGCAAGTCACTGGACCAGGAAGACCCAAGTCACTGGACCAGTTGCTGAACACAGAATTGAAGTCCAGATTTTGTTCACAGGTGATGGCTGTAGCTTCAGTTTTCAGAACTTAACCTGAAGCATTGTTAGTAGAGTTAAGAATGGGTGTAGCTATTCACTGTCATTATCTGTGTGTCTCGGACTTGCAGATTTGGCAGAAAACTTCAAGGTGTCCTTAGTGCCCCATTACTTGCCATCAGTTTGTTCAAGGTCAAGGATACGCTTGGAAGATGGTGGAAAAAGACAAAACTGTAACAGCTCTCCATATCAAGTTTGACTGTACAACACTCCTCCTTTAGCACGCAGTCTGCATAACCTGTGACTGACACAACCACTAAGAAACCAGAGCTATGAAAGGAACCATTATGACAATTGAAGCCTTTGTAACAGATGTCACCAGGGAAACAGAGTTAATCAGTAAAATCGGGGATTCCACAGTACTTGTTTTAGTGGCAGGGAGCTGCAATAGTAGAGTCCTTGAAGAATTACCCAACTGGACCATTTCTGGAGACAGTTCAGTGGTCTTTTGTCCCTTCAGCTCCCTATATGGATGACTGCCATGGAGGTCAGATGGATCAAGACTGTCATTTCTAGAGAGTAACTGTACTCATTTTTACTCTGCATCCCTGAAGCACTCTTTCTTTTTAGAACTCTCAACTGCGTCAGAAGAGTTGTCTCCAAGTTAGAGGCATTTTAAACCTGCTGTGAAAGAGCCATTCAAATGGTCCCACCAGAACATGCGACACTGCAGTACATTTACTGCTCAAGGTTCTTTATAGTTCCTGGGCTGTTTTTTTATCTCAATGACTCTAATTTTGTGCCAAAAGAAATTTTTCAAGCAACTATGGTGCAGTCCTTTCTTGAATCCAGTGTCTAGTATCTGTTAGATGAGACAGGATGTGCTCTTTGGATTGCCAAGATGCTGATCTTGGATCATAGAGGACTCGAGGAGGATTCTCTGTTTCAGAGTAGAGGGCAGTCATTTCAGTTCTACGTGCCTCCATTCTGTCTTACCTCGGTCCCAACCATGTTCGACAGATGTCTGTCCTAGGAATAAACCAGAGGCATAAGCGTGTTTCCTTATCTAGATGGCTGTTTTCTAGTTGACTCCCATCCTGGAGATGCTAGTCTCAGCATGGGAGTCTTCTGGAGCTGTTCTGGCCCCTGTGATTTACATTGAATACTGCAGAGTCCCTGATGTATCCATTACTGACTTTGTCTGTTATTGTCTATTAGACACAAGCTGGACACGGTCTTGCAAGGCCCATTTCCTGTTAGAGAAAATTCCTCCTCTTCCAATGGTATTTCATTACTTTATTCCCAGAATGTTTTAGCAGCTTTATGCCTCAAAACCTTGGGCTCAGCGACAGTAACTATTGGCTTAGTGCCTCATGTTAAGTTCTTTAAGAATCCTAAAGTGGACTGTCAAGGTACAGTGGTCTCATTGTACAGATTTTTTTTTTCAGCTCATGTCAGGATTTCTGAGATGAAAGGAGCACTTGCAGTGGTAGTTTCATACTTCCAACCTTAATGGCAGTTCTTTTTTTAACTCTAACTCCAGTAGTAGTTACCCCGGGGTAGAAGCATCTGTGGTGGTGGTAGCTTTGTCGAGGGTATGCGTTCAAGGTATGTGATCACTAGTGGAGGTCAGTTTGCACAGCATTGTTAGAAGATGGTCCTCCTTACATTACAAGGCCTTTCAAGACTCCCTTCCTTCCATCCACTCTGGCAGTATGGCTGTGGGTGTGGTACTTCAACAAGCAGGGAAATGCATTCCAAATCCCAGTCTTTGGAAGCCATGAGAGTATGGAAATGAGCTGTGTTGACAGTCATTTCTGATAGCTATCCATGTTGGTGATGCCAAGTCTGTATTGGACAGGCTCTGTCCATTGTCTGATGATGTACAAGTTTTCCTTCAGTTCATCTATGACCCAAGTACTGTTTCACTGATTTAGGAAGCCTTGCTGCCCTGTTTTGGCCTTAACAGTTTCATACCAAGATTAAGGGCCAGCACCAGTGGAAGTTGCCAAAACACATAAATTTAATGAATAATCGTATCAAAACAACTTGGGAGTGTGAACCACCCCAAGTTAGCACAAAAGTGACCTGTTGGATACAAGCAAACTGGTTTCGGCTATATTAGCCTTCTCAGTGAATAAGCACTGAAGAAGGCTAATATAGCCAAAACCGGTTTGTTTGTTTCCAACAGGGCACTTTTGTGCTAACTTGGGGTGGTTCACACTCCCAAATTGTTTTGGTATGATTATTCATTAAATTTATGTGTTTTGGCAACTTCCACTGGTGCTCACCCTTTATCTTTGTTTGGTTCTGTTTTTTTTGGGCCTTGGCACTTTCCATACCTACATGGCCACCTCTTCTCGAGTAGTCTGTATATCAGAGACCCTTACAGACGCTTTCTAACTCAACTGTCCAGCAAGTTTCTCTCTATATATCTAACTATATGGTCACTCCTTTTCCCATGATGGCCAGGTACACTGCTTAGCAAACTAGTATTGTCCAGATCTTTGTCTTCTTATTGACCCAATACCAGAAAGTCATATAAGAGTAAGTGGGCTAGGTTTGCTTTTTTATCCACCTCTTGGGCTGTGGAAGTTTAAGGTCTTCCATCAAAATTCATGTGGCAGCTATTATTTCTGTTGCTTGTTTATGGGTTTGTAAAGCCTTCCTTCAGGAGCACATTCTTAATTTGTGCTTTCAAAGACCCTATCCCTCCTTAAGATGTAGATTTTGTGCTTGAAAAGCCATCCCTACCCCCTTTTAGCTAGTTTCTTGAGCAGACTCTTGTTATCTTGGACAATGCTTTTTGTTGGCAATCACGTCAACTGGGAGAATTTCAGAAAACATGCACCTTGTGCATCTGTACTCAGTAACTTGTGCTTTTTAAGTATCGATTGTCCTTTGATATTAATCCATCCCTTTTCCCTAAGCTAGTCATGGAAACTAATTAAATAATTTTATAAATATCTGTGTATTCTTTCTGGAATTATCAGAGTGGGACTTTTACATAAGCAATTGAGATTTTTCATGGACAGGATTAGTCAGTAAGAAAATGTAATCAGACTTTTGTTTCTTGTGTTCCTACTAGTTGTCTTCCAAGTCCCTGTGAAGTGTATATTTAATTTTATTATTCAAACTATTGTAGAAAATTGACTGCACGCCCACAAACATGGACGTACCTACATTAATTGAAAAGAAAACAAACTGTAATAGTTTGCAATATTCTCCTGCAGTATGCATATTTTTTTGTGTTAACTTTCATTCTTTCTAGCAATATGTAAGTTATTAAATTACTACCTTTCCTTAAAACTCGCTCCTCAATATTATTCTTTATGTACTGTTCCCACAAAATCCATTTACTTCTATGAAGTTTGCTTATCCCTTTTTTCTCTTTTCTAAGTATCCTACATATTGTTATTTTATCTCCTTTACATTATCCAGGACGTACTTTATGTTTGGGAATAAATTTTGATTTCTGTTTCCTGCTAGTTGCTTTTATTGGTAACCAGTAGCATTAAACTTAGTGTTAAGTCCTTTGTATGTCTTGGCATTTCAGATCCTATATACCATCTCAAAATAATAATTTCCTTAGTTAAAACCATTTGGTCCCCCTACATTTCTGTCAGTGCAGGTTTTTTTTTTTTTTTTTTTAATCTGCCAACGTGTTATATTCCTGGAAAATGTTTCCTGTTCTTTCTTTCCCATCACACCTCCAACATTTTCTATCGGAGGAAAAATTCTCTGAAGTCTACTTAGGGTATAAAATATCTGTGCAGATACTTCCATACAGGAATCCTAAACCTTGTTGTCTTTTTGCATACTTGGGAGTATTAAAAAATTCTTACCATTGTTCCTTTGGAAATTGATTTCTTTTAGTTCCCTTTTCCCAATTGTTTCTAACTTCCTGTGATTGATTTTTATATCATGCAATATTTTATAGCCCTGCTAATGAACCCTTATTAACAACTTCTCTTCTAGACTAAGCTCAAATTTCTACTTGAGCTGTTCTTTCACTTATTTCCCCAACTCTTTCTGTTTCCCGTTCTCTATCATTAATCATGGATAGGGAAGGCAGTCTCTAATCTATTTAGCCCAATCCCACTGTTACCTTTCCTTCACGAGTTATTTGTTCCCAGTACTTTTATTCCTTTGCTAATTTCCTGCAGTAATTTCCAGCCCCCTCTTGCCTATTTTTCTGTTCCCCTATTGCAGACTTTACCTACCTATTGGGTAAAATCTAATTTCTCCATTTCCACAGCTCTTTCATTTTTAAAGTACTTGTATAATATTTTGTATGGTTGTTTTCCTTGCAACTTGTATTCAGAATCCTGTTTCTTTATTTCTTATACATCCCCCTTTTGTATCATCATCATCCTTTTCCAGTTTTGATAACCTTTTTGAGTTATGTATATAAGCATTAGCTGTATAACTAATACCCCTTCAGATCAGATGATCCTAAACCACCTTGTTCTGTGGAAAGAATTAGCTTATCTCACTTAACTCCCAGATAAATTCCTTCATCTCTAATTATCATCAACGGTTTTTCATCTTGGAAATGAAAATATACCAGACTGGAATATAAGACTAAGGGGACCAAAAAAGTTTCACTCCTTGCGTCTTTCTCTCCGTATCCACAATCAAGAGCTGACAGTTGCTCAGCTTTTATATTACCTTTTGTTTAGTTTCTTCCACCAATATTTTCAGCTGCCATAACCATTATTTTTAATCCATACACCTAAATGTCATCTTGTGTCCCAAACCGTATGGGTATTACTGAACCAATGCATGTGTGGGCACATACCTAAGCACCGTAGCCTTGGCTTTATGTTTATTTTATATTATATCCTGGAAAGACTTTGAAAAATATTTCAAGGTACTCCACAATACTGAACTGTCCTTTTTCTGGATTTTTCAAGTGCAAAATACTGTCTGCACTTAAAGCTAACTTTTCTTGAGTATTGTATCACTTATACCCCTGAATTTGTGAATCCCCATTTACTTTGCCAGCAGCTCTTAAATATAAAGCAAATAATGGAGGAAAAGGGGGCATCCCTGCCTGATTTCTCTGTTCAAATACAACTTACCAGAAAAACGCACTCCCACAATAATTCCTGCCTCCAACCCTTCATATATCGTCTCTATTAACCATATTATTTTGTCAGGGAATGCAGATGTTACCATTGCCCTACTTATAAAATCCTAGATGACTCTATCAAGTGCTTTCTCTGCATGAAGACCCACCAACAGTAGCAGAGTTTTCTTTTCTCTGGATAATCATTTTACCTCTAACCAATGTTATTACTGAAGCATCATTTAATATTTTTTTTATGAATCCTAATTATGTACAAATGTTTTGAATGTCTATATTGCTTCTATGTCTATTTGTTGATCGTTGTTAGTTTTCTGTATTTTAGTATACAAATGTCTATAGTGTGTTTTAATGATTTGATGTGGAGCTTTTCTCCCCGGGCCTCTGCTATAAATAGACCTGTGTCCAGTCTGAACTTCCGGTAAACAAATGTGAAATAAATATAAATTAAAAATAAAATAATGTTAAATGTTTGCCTTCCCTCCACAAAACCACATTGATCATTATCAGTCAACTTTGGTTACAACCTTTGTCATTCTTTTTGGTAGTATACCTTTTTGTATTCATGGTTTAAAAGTTTAATGGGTTTATGTGAAGCCATGTCTAAGAGGTGGTTACCATCCTTTGGTAATATAGCCACTGCAGCTGCTGGTACCCCAAAAAAAAAACAAATACTAGTGAACAAAACTTTCCAGATTTTTAGCATGTTCTTCAGTCCAAACTTCTAAATTTCTACAGGATACTGTCTGTTTTCCCTTTTGATTATACATCACCATTTTAAGCTCCTCTGTTTCTTTGTTAAGCTATTAATTGTTGAGCCTCACCTTTCTCTAACCGTGGCATAATTAAGTATTCTAGTAATATTTGCATTTGTGCCTTCTCTTGGCTTCCATATTTCTCTGCTTTGTACAGATGTTCATAAAATTTCTGAAATGTGTCTAATGTACAAAATCTTTGGGGTTTTTTTTTTCTTGGCGTAATCTCTCTGTTTGGCTTCAGTTCTTTCTACTTTGTTGCCTAAATCATTGTGATAAACGTGTTGTGCTTTATAGTTGTTTTCAAAAAATAGCTGCCTAACCGCAACCATTCTAAACTCCTGCATATTCTCCAAATACTCATCATTTTCCCTTTAGCTCTCTGTAGTTGCTTCTCTTTATTTTATTTAAATGTATTTACTAGGGTAGAACACTGATCAAGTAAGACCAGTTACTGCCCCAGTTTAGGTTGTAGTGAACATTACAATAGATTTCAATTTCTACAACACAAACTGCAATACAAATGCAAGATATCCAGTGGTACAGCTATGACTTCTGATGCATTTTGCATAAATTCACTATGATAGCGGTGTATTTTATCAAAAAGCTATGGTCTTATCAGAGGTGAAGCAAGTTGGATAGTTCACCAGTAGAAAAAACCCCGCAAATAGAGCAATATCAAGGAAGTATATGGGAGTCCATTGTTAGTGGGTAAAAGTAAATATGTAAAGGGTTACTTGTGGTCAGAGTTATATCCATGTTTAAAAGGTGTTTGTTTTATCTTGTGTTTAGTGTGTGTTGTAAAGGTATCAGTTAAAGGGCAGTGAATAGATGCAGTATACATTTTTATTAATTGTAGCATGACCTGTCTTGTAACGGTTAAATTTGAATTTCTCTTGCAGAAATTTAGTTTGCTTTGGAAGTTTATTCTGACATTTCCATTGTATACTCTGGTAAGGATTGCCATTGTTTGGTAGTTATGATTGAGAAGTGGTCAGGGAAATAAAGTGTAGCGGTCAGTGTATGGAGTGTAAGCATGTTTTTATCATGGCTTATGAGGTAGTGTTGGGTGTTTGCAGTCAGTTTCATGGTGAGTGGTGGTGGAGTGTCTTGGTTATGCAACTTGAAGAGTAGGGAGCCTAAAAGGAGGCTTAGTTTGTCTTTTACAAGTAACCATTTGGCATTAGGTAGACTTAATACAGTGGTGTTCCATCAGTTTAATTTCTCCAAATCTTTTGGGTTTTTCATACCATGACTGGAGTGTATCCCATTCCTAAGTCAGGCTATAATTAATGTTCATGAAATTAGTATTGTTTTAATCTTTCTTAGCCAAAAGTGCTCTTTGCAGCATCTGCAATATGCCTACAATTGAATCATTTTGCAATTCTTATGGAGTTGACATATATTGGTAGCATATCTACATGACTGTAGATTCCTTTTTATTAGCCCCATTGCTCCTACTGCTATTAGAACTGTCTGGTTATCTTTTTTTCCACATTGCTCTCATTTCTGCTTGCAAATCCTGATGTTTTATGACAGTCTCTCTCTCTATGTGAGACATTGTAATCGTTAAGTGTAGCAATTTCAATGATCATGCCTACTTTTTTTCATGGACTGCTTTGTTTTTTCGCATCTATTTTTTGAATAGTTGGTAATAGGTGATCCCGCATTATATACACTTTATTATATATAATGCTTTATGGTTCATGTTTCCAATGCTTCTCTGCTGCTTCAATATTATAATGTTTGCACAATCCCCAATGGAACAATCTTGCCACATTATTGTGTCTTAATCTACATTTGTCTGTTTCTCCTACATGTTCAATAGACTTTGTAAACCATTGTGTAAGTAGTCTTTTGGCCTGGGCTGACATTATTAACCTTTCACCCTCTAGTTTCAACTCACCTGTCCTTAGCCATTCCTGCATTTAAATCCTAATCAACATAAAGTTGTTCCAGGAGATCTCTATACTTGCCACTATATACATTTTTTGGCACATTCAGTTGATATTTGATTTCTGTGTACTACTTATTTGATTGTGGAGGTGGTGCTGTGGTAGCGTTGTCGCCTCACAGTAAGACGCTGTCCGGTTCGATTCTCAGCTAGAGCGTCTTCTGCGTGGAGACATGCGTGGATGGGCATGCCTTCGTTGAAGGTTGTGCATCAGAGCTGGTAACTCGGTACGTAAAAATCAACTACCAATCATTAGCGGACCGGAGTTTCCGCTGTGGCGACCCCTAACCGGGAAAATCCGAAAGACACAGGCAGACTTATTTGATTTCCATTCTTGCTTGCCACCTGAATGCTTCTGCTAAACTAAGTGGAGCAGTCATCTTAGACTTCCTCTCCTCATGTTTTAAAACTTTCACTATATTTGGATCTGATGAGGTCAGCAGATACATGTATGCAGTCCCACGACTGCAGATCTATACACGTAGTCAGTTTTGAGAAGGCCCATACCTCCTTCAGAATGAGAGATGTATAAACTTGGTATACACTAATTTTTATTTATCATTTGATAAGCATGAAGCATTTTTCTTGTTTTTCTCTCCAACTGATCTAGTACCTTTTGGGACCAGAAAGTCTTACCAAAATGAAGTTAAAACAGGGAGAATAAATCATTTTATAGCTTGGACTGTGTTCCTAGATGTCAAGGCTGTTTTCAGTATTAGTTTTAGTCTTCTGAAGTATTCATTACCGAGTTTTATTCACATTTGTTCATGTTTTATTGCCAGTCTTTAATCATTTCCCCACATATTTATACACTTCCTCCTGTTCAAGTTCCCTTGTATCACATTCCTTTCCTAGACTGACATTTTCTTGGTACTGCAATTTGTCTGCTTTAAGTGTTGCTTGTTTACATTTTTCAAGACCTAATGTCATTCTTCTATTATCTGAGAAAGTTTTAACTACTTGCAGTTGTTTTTTTCAACTCCTCATCTGATGAACTGTATAATTTTAAGTCGTCCACAGAAAGTAGATAAGAAATCTTTACACAAGTTTGTTTTCTATGAGCCAAATTATAACCAAGACCTAACTGGTTAACTGCGTAATGGTTTAAGAGCAAGACAAAACAGCAGAGACAAAGAATCACTCTGGAATATCCCCCTTTGAATTTTTGTCTCTGGGATAATAATTTGCCCCATGGTTTAATTGCAAAGTGGGTTGTCACTTTTTCATGATCACTGTAACACATTTGATCAGTGTAGGATGTATCTTGTATATCTATATGCACTCCTTTATCCATGAATGTGGGATGTTGTCAAATACTTATTTTAATCTATCCATGCCATAATTAGATTCTTGCCCTTTTCAAAATTGTCCATTATGATTATTGTTTAGCAACAAATGATCCTTTGTTACCCGTTTGTTCCATTTCTATGATTGAGTTTTCGTCTGATTGGTTACAGATTCTGTCGGCATCAGTTCTAGCATATAGTTTGTACATCAGGTTGCAAGTTATTGATCAGTAGTTTTTAGGATGGCTTATAGGCTCACTCTTAAGGAACAGTATCATTTTCCTGTTAACCAGGCTGGTGTCTGTTCAGGATTTGCATATAAGTAGATGTTAGTGTTTCACTGTTGCAGTCATCACCTGTGGGGGTTATCCCTGCTGTGGTAGCCCTCAGCCAGCCCGAATACCAGAGTCATTGTTTTTGTGTACCAGCTGCTGTCGCCTGTAGTCCGACGTCAGGTCGGCAGTACTATAAAGCAAGGCAGCCAACATTATTACATCAGTCTGTCTTGCTGTGGAGCCAGTAGCAGAAGCAGTTCGCATGAATGCAGGTCGGTCGCTACCAGAAGCTGGACAGATGGGGTAAGAAAGTATACACCACTGCAACCCTAGCTGTCAGAGCACTCAATTGTCAGTTCCATATGTTAAAATATCAACAACACACTTTGGAACAATTAAAACAGAAGATTGCTACCTCTCCTGACGGTGCCAACACAGAAGAGCTGGCAGAATTACTTCACTGCTTGTCAAGTGGCCAAGCACCCATTACAATGTGGATATGATGCCCTAGAAGCCTCTAGCAGGGCAGCAGTGACAGGATCTGTTATTAGAAGAAATGCATGGCTGA